>NC_053491.1:74958340-75258340 GCF_905171775.1 Rana temporaria | reverse complement strand
TGGTCAGTAGGCAGGTGAGCCTGGAGGAAGCCAACCCCTCCTTACTGTTAGACAGGATAATTTAGTTGGTTGCAGGCTGGTCGGTAAGTTGAGCTGGGCATTTTCTCTTTTGTGACAGTTTGATTACGGTTTTAGTCCGAGTTTTAAGTTTGGACCAAAGACCTGCTCATCCCTAATCTAAATCTAAATCAAAACCAAAGTAAGGCGCTGCATTCCAATCTGACAGTTCTAGAGCTAATGCATCACCGTGCCAGACCAGTAGACTCCATCTGCTTGTAGATGGACAGCCAAACTACGAAGACCTTATTCATAGCCTGAAACGCACCAATGTTGTCTCATGGAACACTTTTACTCCTTCTATCAAAGAAGAATAATTTTTACTTGCACCTTGCTGCCAACTTAAATTATGTAAAGGTTTTTTTTTTTTATCTGAAGGAAGAGGGTTTTATTAAGCTAATAAGGTTTCCATGCATAGAAGCCAAACAAATGGAATTATGCCTAGTACACACGTACCGGATTCCCGGTGGTAAAAAGTCCACCGGGAATCCTGAGGGGAAAACCGAGAACCTGCTCGGTAAGTTTATTTCCCCCTACACACGAGAGGTTTTCCTGACAGGAAAACTGCCATGAGAGCTTTTGGTCGGAAATCCCAGCCGTGTGTATGCTCAATCGCAGTTTTCCACATAGGAAACCTGCCGGGAAAAGGACCGCCGGGAATCCCAGCGGGAAAAAAGAGAGCTGGTTCTCCTTTTTTTTTTTTCTGCAGTTTTCCTGTCGGGAAAACTGCGATGAGGCATACACATGGCCGGTTATCCCGTGCCAATGCAGTGCGCAAACTCTCTAGCAATGTGAACAGCTTATTTGCCTTTAGTAAATCCACAGCCCCTATAGCATTTGTATAAGGCCTGATGATATACAGTAGTTTAGCAGATGTTTTAGAAAACGTCTGAAAACTTTAACGTGTACATAAAACTGCTTCATAAGTGTGTAAAATAACATGTCCACCACTAGCTGCTATGGTTCCTCCTGACAACCCAAACATCACAAAGTACTGCAGTGACTAGGGGGTCATCGAGAGGAACTGGATCGGTCAGTGATGAGACCTAATGTTTGACCAGCCTGATTAAAAAAACATTTTCTAACATCCTTATAGGGTCACTTTAAGCACACAAAAAAAACTTCTTCCAAAACATACTTTTGCGCACTAGACAGAGTTAACATTTTGCTTGAAGCATTTATGCCAGCATAATAAATATAAATATATATATTATTGTGCAAAATGTTTTGGGCAAGTGGGGGAAATGCTGTAAATGAAGAACTGCTTTCAGAAATAGAAATTTTAATAGTTTATTTTTACCAATTGACAAAATGAACAGAAGAAAAATCCAAATCAAATCAATATTTGGTGTGACCACTCTATGCCTTCAAAACCGCATCAAATCTTCTAAGTACAGTACATGTGCACACAATTTTTGAAGGAACTCGGCAGGTATGTTGTTCCAAACATCTTGGAGAACAAACCACAGATCTTCTGAGGATGTAAGTTGCCTCAATTCCTTCTGTCTCTCCATGCAATCCCACACAGATTTGATGATGTTGAGATCAGGGCTCTGTGGGGGCCAAACCAACACTTCCAGGATTCCTTTTTCTTCTTGACACTGAAGATATTTCTTAATGATATTGGCTATATGTTTGGGGTAATTGTCCTGGCTGCAGAATAAATTTGAGACCAATCGCATGCCTCCCTGGTGGTATAATGGATAAGTGTAACGGTCAACAGCGTTTACGACCTTCCATCCATCAACCACGACAGCTTATCTGACACTCCAAACAACAGGACCCGATCCATCCCATTTCCCAGAATAACAGAGACACACAGCTCTGGGTTCTGGTTTCAAATGAAAGACATCTTTAATAGTACGCTCCCAGGGTTTTATACAGTTCAAGCATGAAAGGAACAAAGAGACTCTCCACCCCCCTCCTCACACACATTTCACATCTTAGACAGACGTTCTGTCTCCGCATACAGCTTGACAAGTTCCATTCCACATCTTATGTCAATAGAATTCACACAAAGCAGCATCACACAATGAGAGGTCTTTCAGAAGCAGACTCAATTAGCATGTCAACAGTCTACACAGAGAAATTAGTCACTATTGACCGGTTGGGTCAACATTAACCAACAACTTGCAATATCCCAAGATCCTGCAATATGAACTATCAGTAATGTCCCCTGTCCTGTAATTTAGGATATAATTTCTCAGTCACCCTATGGCCCTATTGGACATAAGGTGACCCTAGACATAAGACTCCTTGGTGACGCCGGTACAGGAGTACCCCTCATCCTTCCAAAGTCTGTTTGTCACGGGTCATTCCGTTACAATAAGTATCTGCCTGTATGAGTCGGCATCGAGGACACCACTGATCCTGACCAAATTATCATGCTTCACTGTTGCCTGCAGACACTCGTTATTATTCCACTCTCCAGCCCTTCAGGTAAAAATTGCTCCCTGCTACAGCTAAATATTTCAAATTTTGACTCCTGTTGTAGGTGAGTCAAAAACATGTGAAATATTTGGCTGTAGCAAAAGGCATTTTGTTTGCGACGGGCTGGAGAGCGGCAACCAAAAAAAAAAATTGTCAGTGTGTAAGCTAAAAAAAATGGTTGATCTAGGTTAGTGTTAGGGGCAGGACTGTGTAAATATACAGCACTGCATAGGGATGCACAGGTGTTCTGTTCTTTCCAGAGCAGGCAGTCCCATTTATGTCAATCGTCATTGTGCATTTGGGGTCATACACCCTTATGGCTCTCAAGTTGGAAACACACGCTGCATCCCAATAAACATGAATGGGACTGCCTGTACAGGAATGCACTAAAACACCTGTGCACCCCTATGTGAGCAAACATGGGCGTATGCTGTAGTACTCCCGTATGAGTGAGGCCTTACAGTAATGCAGGAGATCACTCTGCCTGAAAAAGCAAGCACAATTTACAGTGTAGGATCTAGGACACTTTGCAACAATGTTATTACATGTGTTGCTGTATGCTGAGGGACAGGCGTGTTATGTCCATACAACCCAAAGAAAATTTCTATAATCCCGCTCACAGAGCTGTTCCTGCCAGGAGAACATAATGATTATTGAGAGCAGCTATAATGGCAGCTAGCAATAATTGCATGTAAAATCTGACAGGCTGGTTGTACACAAGTTGATCCATTGATCAAGTTGGGTACATTCAGCCTGCTGGTCCCTGCGGAACCACCTAAAATTTGAACCCCCTCTATAGCTGGATTTAGACACCATTGGCTATTTAGCATTTTAATAACCATACAACTTTTCTCTTGGGAATTACTTAACAAACTTTTAAATTAAAACAATGTTTTTTTTTTAACTGAGGCAGGTTATACAGTGGGTATAGAAAATAATCACCCCATTGTGGTCTAGTCAGTACCCAGACATGAACCCCATTGAAAATCTGTGGAATGACTTGAAGATTGCAGTCCACAAATGGTCACTATCAAATTTAACTGAACTTGAGCAGTTCTGCAAAGAAGAGTGGGCAGATATTGCAAAGTCTAGATGTGCAAACTTAGTAGAGACATATTACAACAGACATGGCTGTAATTAAAGCAAAATGTGATCTAACAAAATACTGACATTAGGGGGTGATCCTTTTCCCAACGCAGTGATTCTGACATGTTGATGTTCTATCTTTTACTTGGATGTTATAAGTTGCACTAGTAAACACAGCTGGGAAAAACAAAAACTGTGTCTGTCTTTATTTCAGGCTGCAAAGAAAAATAATCACATATTGTTTAAGGGGGTGATTCTTTTCTATACCCACTGTAAGCTATATATTTATCTGAAATGGTATATAAAATGAAAGCACCTTCTCATACACTGATAAACTGGCTGTAGTGGAATGTCCATGATCCTTGAACACTGATACGACAATGAGGGAAAAGATTATTTGATCACCTGCTGATTTTGTACTTCATCCTACTGACAAAGAAATAAGACTATAATTTTATTGGTAGGTTTATTTTAACAGTGAGAGACCGAATTGCAAATAAATCCAGAAAAACTCATTTCAAAAAAGTTATAAATGAGTGAAATAAGTATTTGACCCTTTCGCAAAACATAACTGGGTACTTGGTGGCAAAACCCTTGTTGGCAATCACAGAGGTCAGACATTTCTTGTAGTTGGTCACCAGGTTTTCGTGCCTCTCAAATTGGATTTTGTCCCATTCCTCTTTGCAGATCCCCTCCAAGTCATTAAGGCCGGGTACCCACGAGAGGATTTATCCGCGGATACGGTCCTCCGGACCGTTTCCGCGGATAAATCCTCTGAGGATTTTGATCCGATGGAGTGTATACACCATCGAATCGAAATCCGCGCCGAATTCCCATCGCGATGACGTGTCACGCCGTCGCCGCGATGATGACGCGGCGACGTGCGCGACGCTGTCATATAAGGAATTCCACGCATGCGTCGAATCATTACGACGCATGCGAGGGATGGGTTCGGACCGATCGATCCGGTGAGTCTGTACAGACCAGCGGATCGATCCGCTGGAGCCGATTCCAGCAGATAGATTTCTTAGCATGCTAAGAAATTTTTATCCGCTGGAAATCGGTCGGCCCGAAAAAAATCTGCGGAAAAATATCCGCTGAGTTGTACACACCAGCGGATCTATCCGCTGGAACTGATCCGCAGATAAATTCCAGCGGATAGATCCTCTCGTGTGTACGGGGCCTAATGCCGCGTACAGACGGTAATTTTTTGTGATGAAATAAAATGACATTTTTAAAAATGTCAATTAAAATGATCGTGTGTGGGCAAAATGTCATTTTATGTCTTTTTTTGTGTCGTTTTTCAAAATGTAATTTTTTGTGTCAATGAAAATGATAGTGTGTGGGCAAAACGACGTTTTTAAACCCGCACATGCCCAGAAGCAAGTTTTGAGACGGGAGGTAAAACTACCATTCATAATGGAGTAAGCACATTCATCACGCTGTAACAGACAAAAAAGCACGAATCATCTTTTACTAACAAGTAACCAGCTAAAAGCAGCCTCAAGGCGAATAGAACTTCCCCTTTAGAGTGCCGTCACTTTGTTCATCATTTTTCAAAATGATGGTGTGTATGCTACATCGTTTTTGAAAATGAAGTTTCAAAAATGTCGTTTTTTTTCATCACTTCAAACGTCATTTTTTTTTCATCACAAAAAATGACCGTCTGTATGGGGCATAAGGCTTCGAGGCTGACATTTGGTAACTTCAACCTACAGCTCCCTCCACATATTTTCTATGGGATGAAGGTCTGGAGACTGGCTAGGCCACTCCAGGAACTTATAGGTAGATTCACAAATAGTTAGGCCGGCTTATCTACAGATAAGCCGACCTAACTCTGAATCTAAGCCGACCTATGTTTAAGTGTATTCTCTAACAGAGATACACTTAAACATATCTAAGATAGGACGGCTTGCGCCGTCCTATTTTAGATTGCAATGTTTTGGCTTACCGCTAGGTGGCGCTTACATTGCAGCCGGCCTAGATTATGTAAATTAGAATTTACGACGATTCCCGAACAAACGTGAGCCTGCCTCAGTCGATTAACGTCATTTCCGTACGCGATAGGCCGCCTAAAGTTATTCCACCTATGAGGTGGAAAAACAATGTTAAGTATGGCCGCCGTTCCCGCCACGAGGTTCGAATTTTTTACGTCGTTTGCGCAAGTCGTCCGCTAATCGGGATTTACGTCGTTTACGTACGCGTCGAAATCAATAGGCCCGTACGGCCTACTTGGCCGCAATGCGCACTGGGAAATGTAGTCGCCCGGCGCATGCGCAGTGTAAAAAAAACGTCAAAAAACGTGAGGTCAAGCCTCATTTCCATACTACACGCCCCCCTCCCAGTCATTTGAATTAGGCGCGCTTACGCCCGCTCGTTTTAGGCTACGCCGCCGAAAATTTGAAGGTAAGTGGTTTGAGAATCACTAATAGCCTAAATAATTTACGGCGGTGTAGCCTAAAAAGACTAGGCTAGGCCGTCCTAATTTTAGGCCTTTGTATGTGAATCTACCTACATATGTGCTACTTATCGAGCTACTCCTTTGTTGCCTTGGCCGTGTGATTTGGGTCATTGTCATGCTGGAATAACCATTCATGACCCATTTTCAATGCCCTGGGAAGAAGGTTCTCACCCAAGATTTGACGGTACACGGCCCTGTCCAACGTCCCTCTGATGCGGTGAAGTTGTCCCTTTAGCAGAAAAACACCCCCAAAGCATAATGTTTCCACCTCCATGTTTGACAGTGGGAATAGTGTTCTTTGGGTCATAGACAGCATTCCTCCTCCAAACACAGCGAGTTAAATTGATGCCAAAGAGCTTGATTTTAATCTCATCTGAACACAAGACTTTTACCCAGTTCTCCACTGAATCATTCAGATGTTCATTAGCAAACCTCAGACGGGCGTGCTTTCTTGAGCAGGGGGACCTTGCGGACGCTGCAGGATTTCAGTTCTTCATGGCGTAGTGTGTTACCAATTCTTTACTTGGTGATTATGGTCCCAGCTGCCTTGAGATCATTGATCAGATTTTCACATGTAGTTCTGGGCTGATTCCTCACCGTTCTCATGATCATTGAAACTCCACAAGGTAGGATCTTGCAAGGAGCCCCAGACCAAGGGAGATTGACAGTCATTTTATGTTTCTTCCATTTGCGAATAATCGCACCAACTGTTGTCACCCACTCACAAAGCTGCTTGGCGATGGTCATGTAGCCCATTCCAGCCTTTTGTAGGTCTACAATCTTGTCCCCGACATCCTTGGACAGCTCTTTGGCAGGGGCGAACTGAAAACTCATGGGGCCCCCGGGCAATAGGAGATTATGGGGCCCCCAGGCAATATATTATGGGGCCACACACACAGTATACACATACACACACTGAAAAGGTACTGGAGAGGCGGGGCAGCTATAATCTTAGGATTTTTTTTAAAAACACAGATTTTTACATACGGTCACTGGTTTTACTGAGGCTGGCAACCCTGATGGGGTCCTCGGGCAGTGCCCAAATGGTCAATCCACCCCTGCTCTTTGGTCTTGGCCATGGTGGAGAGATTGGAATCTGATTTCTTCTGTGGTCTTTTATACAAGTAAAAAGCTGAGATTAGAAGCACTCCCTTTGAGAGAGTGATCCTAATGTCAGCTCGTTACCTGTATAGAAGGCACCTGGGAGCCAGAAATGTTGATTGATGGGGGATCAAATACTTATTTCACTCCTTAAAATGCAAATCAATGTATTACTTTTTTGAAAAGGATCAAATACCCTTTTCCCTCACTTGTATATATTAGTGCATTATACATTGTCATTCACAACAATGTAATAATGTTTATAGATTTATAATTTTTTTCCAAGCAAAGAATTAGTAGTGTAAACATATCATAAATAAGTAGCAGTGAGATGCAGACATATGGGTTCTACAGGTCTATGTACATTACAGTGATGTAGAACAGCTAAGCTTCATATTGTTGAGGGCGTGGCCAAGCACGGCATGCATTGAGACATGTTTTCGCTAGCTCCGGCCTAATCCTGTTGATAGCACTGCAATTCTTCCTCGCTCGGCTCGGGGACACTCGCCATCGGCTGCCGCTGTCTCTGCTCCCTCTTGCTGGGGATATTGCTGATCCGCCATGTCCAGGACAGGGCCCTCGTCCACTGCCCAATGCCCCTGGCCAAGATGGTGGCCTCCTGCACTGCTCGGCAAAGGAGGCCGCCCAGCTCATTCTGGTGGGGATGGCCTAGAGGATAATCTGGGAAACCTGGATGCTTTCCCCCTGCTGCTCTGATTTCCCAGCCATCTCACATGTGAGCACACAGCACCATGCTTCCAATATTGTGGCGGCTGCGCATCAGGCCCAGAAATGACCCTGAACCTACCCTTAGGAATATTTTGGCTACTGTCACCACATGTAACTCATCCATTGCTGATATAACTGGGGAAGTGAAATGCATGAAGATGGGGATTTCACTAGTGAGGCAGGACATGCAGAAGCTGGGAGAGCAAACCTCTGCCTTGGAGGGACATCTCAGTACGCTAGAGGATGACTGAATATATCTAACATTCTTTTGCAGAGGTTGCCAATCTGTGGCTTATGATTGGAGGATATGGAAAACTGCCATTGCAGGAATAATGTGCAAGCGGTTGGTATCCCCTAGAGAGAAGAGGGCAAGAACCCTGTGGCATTCATAGAGATACCTTTGATCGGGATGCATTTTCAACTATGTTTGCTGTATAAATCGCTCATAGAGTTCCTGCAAGACCACCACCACAGGGAGCTCCACCACATTCCTTCTTATTTTGTCTCCTTAAACAAAGACAGGAATGCTATCTTGTCCAAAGATAGGACAACAGAAATTCTCAAGGTGGATAATGCCCAAATCCCCCTGTTTCCTGATTTTCTCAGCAGATGTGCAAAGGGAAAAAATATCTGTATATCAAGAAAAGATTGCACGCCCTTAATGTTCAATACTTTATGCTGTATCCTACAAAGCTAAAAATCATTGCTAATGGCTCCTAGGGTTGCCACCTGTACGGGAATGGCCCAGTCTGGTTTTTGACACTCCTGCCCGGGTTTCCTCCTAAAACCCAGGCACAGCAGAACACCTCCAGTTCACGCCAAACCCCCTGCATGTCTTTAAAGCAGAGATACTAATAAATGCTGCCGGCTGCGGCTTCACTGCTGAGTGCTCTCTCCCTCGCACCCCAAAAGGGCATTGAGTACCGAGGTGGCTGTATGCAGGAGGCACTTGTCAAGTCCATGCTTGTAATGTCACACATCCTCTGCTACCTTGAGGGCTGATTCCCCAGAGTGTGCAGGAGCAGAGATACCGATGGAATTTTCCATGCTATTGACTTCGCTGGAGGATTTCGGAGGAAGAACGAAGATGTGCTGCTGATGGGAGGAGGGGGATGGGGGCTCTGTCTTGTGAAGTGTCCTGCTTGGAGCTGTCGAACTTTCCACCCACGGGACCAGTGACTAATAACTGGGAGCATCACTGCTGGGAGCATCGCTCCTCCACTGAACTTAGGCTCATGTATCATGCACAGCTTAAGACCCCTTTCACACTGGATGCGTTTTTCAGGTGCTTTAGCACTAAAAATAGCACCTGAAAAAAAGCCTGAGCGACAATCCCAGTGTGAAAGCCAGAGTGCTTTCACACTGGGGTGCTGCGATGGCAAGGCATCAAAAAAAGTCCTACAAGCAGCTTCTTTGCAGCACTTTAAGAGCAGTGAATACACCGCTCGATCCTAAAGCACCCCTGCCCATTGAAATCAATGGGCAGTGCCGCCGAACCACCGGCAAAGTGCCCCGCTAGCGGCCGAAAAGGGCTGCAAAAAGAACGGTAAAGCTCCGCTAAAATAGCAGTGTTTTACCGCCGATGCCCAGGGCAGATCAGTGTGAAAGTACTCTAACTATCCTCAGCCAATGCCTTACAGGAGGACTCCCCTGTCCCCCCCCATACTACACCAGGAGACCTCCCCCCACCAAACATTACACACTACATATACACCATATTGCACATTACACACGCCTGCACAATCTACACCATAATGTACATTACACATGCCTGCACTATATACACCATATTGCACATTACACACGCCTGCACTATATACACCATATTGCACATTACACGCGCCTGCACTATCTACACCATATTGTACATTACACACGCCTGCACTATATACACCATATTGCACAATACACGCGCCTGCACTATATACACTATATT
Organism: Rana temporaria; assembly: GCF_905171775.1. NCBI lineage: Eukaryota > Metazoa > Chordata > Amphibia > Anura > Ranidae > Rana > Rana temporaria. The sequence continues at coordinate 75,248,540 of NC_053491.1, read as the reverse complement.
GTACATTACACACGCCTGCACTATATTGCACATTACACACTCCTGCATTATATACACCATATTGCACATTACACGCGCATGCACTATATTGCACATTACACCCGCCTGCACTATCTACACCATATTGTACATTACACACGCCTGCACTATATACACCATATTGCACATTACCCGTGCCTGCACTATATTGCACATTACCCGCGCCTGCACTATATTGCACATTACACGTGCCTGCACTATATTGCACATTACACACGCCTGCATTATATACACCATATTGCACATTACACGCACATGCACTATATTGCACATTACACAATCTACACCATATTGTACATTACGCACGCCTGCACTATATACACCATATTGCACAATACACACGCCTGCACTATATGCAATTGGCTACACCCACTGTTCACCACTGCATGTTCTGCATTACTACTCCCCTAGGGCACACAGATGTGTCCCAGGTATTTTACATTCTGATAGTGTATGTTACAAAAAAATGCCAAGCCCCGCTAAAGCGTTCAGGTTTGGTTTGAAGAAAAGGTGGCAACCCTTCCTCACACTTCTTTGATAATCCTACAATAGCAATGAACTGGCTCGACACAGAAGAGCGGAACCTGGCACAGCACCCACCATAACTATAGTGAGATGTTTATTTTTCCCTCATGGGTGCTTTTTGATTTAAGCTATACGGTGGGGATGATTATGACCGTTCTATTTTTTCCCCTATTACTGCTAACCTGATTTGTTCTGTTGTTACTACAGGTATACTGGTCCGTGCGGTTTACAGAACTTTTTCAAGACCTGCAAGAAGTATGCCCTCAGGGCTACATTTGTGCCTCCATGACATTGTCCTGCATGCACCCTATTCCCATTATGTTAAGGGGTATGTTTTGTTTTGCTGGGTCCTGTTGGCCTGGAACTGCATATCCTGTTGCATTCCTTTTTTCCTTCTCTTTACAGATGAAATTGGACTTTATTTATCCATTACCGACTGTTCTTCAACACACCGCTAGATGGCGCTCCATCCCTATTTTTGTCCTGTGAGAGGCATATTACACTTCAGTATAAGTAATGTGCAGTTCTTATGTCTGACTTTAGCCAACCAGGGTACTATTTTGCACAACAGGTCTTTTGACCATCTTTTCTTTATTTGTAAGCAATATGTCAGATAACCCTACTAAGGGTTTGTTTCTCCGCTCATGGGATGTGAGGGGTCTGAGAGACAAGATTAAGCGTGGCGCGATCTTTCAATATTTTCTAGATTGAAATTGATTTGTCTTCAGGAGACGCATCTGCAACAAAACTCTGTCCATCTGCTGCGCTCACATAAATTCCCTGTTCAATTTCACTCTACATACTCCTTTTTCTAGAGGCTTGAGTGTGTTGATATCTAATAACATCTCCTTTTGTATGCTTAAAGCAGCAGACTGACGAAGATGGTGGATTTGTCTTTTTGTTATGTAAGCTTAATGGTTTCTTATGTATTATGTCCCCCAGTCTTTCTCTTAAGACCCCCCTAAGAAATTGGCACAATTCTTGGCATTAAACCCCAGTGTCCCTGTCCTAGCCATGGGCGATTTTAATAATGTTATCAATCCACAGTTGGATAGATTGTCCGTCACTCGGCAGCCTACGGCCTCTAATTGCAAAACTACCTTTGCCTCCTTGGTTTCTTTTTGAGTTTTTTTCCAATAAGCAAAGTTTTTATTAAAGGGTCACTAAAGGATATTTTTTTTTTTTTTAGCTAAATAGCTTCCTTTACCTTATTGCAGTCCTGGTTTCATGTCCTCATTGTTCGTTTTTACTCTGATGTTGCTGTAATTCTCTGTTCTGGACACTTCCTGGTTGTCTGTTTCCTGATCACCACAGTACTGGGAGCTTCTAGTTTAGTTTTCCAAACTATCACTGCTCTATGGCTCTGTCCAGCACAGAGGCATTAACCGCTTAACGACCGCCGCATGTACATATACGTCGACAAAATGGTACAGGCAGGCAGAATGACGTGCCCGCACGTCGCTGCCTTTCCGCGGGTCAGGGAGCGATCCGGGACGAGGGCGCGGCTATTCGTTTCTAGCCGCCCCTTCGCAATCGCTCCCCGGAACTGAAGAACGGGGAGAGCCGTATATAAACATGGCTTCCCCGTGCTTCACTGTGGCGGCTGCATCGATCGTGTCATCCCTTTTATAGGGAGACACGATCGATGACGTCAGACCTATAGCCACACCCCCCTACAGTTGTAAACACACACTAGGTGAAGCACAACTCCTTCAGCGCCCCCTGTGGTTAACACCCAAACTGCAACTGTCATTTTCACAATAAACAATGCAATTTAAATGCATTTTTTGCTGTGAAAATGACAATGGTCCCAAAAATGTGTCAAAATTGTCCAAAGTGTCCGCCATAATGTCGCAGTCACGAAAAAAAATCGCTGATCGCCGGCATTAGTAGTAAAAAAAAAAAAAAACTAATAAAACTATCCCCTATTTTGTAAACGCTATACATTTTGCGCAAACCAACCGATAAACGCTTATTGCGATTTTTTTTTTACCAAAAATAGGTAGAAGAATACCTATCGGCCTAAACTGAGGAAAAAAAATGTTTTATATGTTTTTGGGGGATATTTTTTATAGTAAAAAATATTGATTTTTTTTCAAAATTGACGCTCTATTTTTGTTTATAGCGCAAGAAATAAAAACGGCAGAGGTGATCAAATACCACCAAAAGAAAGCTCTATTTGTGGGAAAAAAAGGACGTCAATTTTGTTTGAGAGCCACGTCGCACGACCGCGCAATTGTCTGTTAAAGCGACGCAGTGCCGAATCACAAAACCTGGCCTGGGCATTTAGCTGCCTAAAGGTCCGGGGCTTAAGTGGTTAAATTACATGCAAAAACTAAGCTAGCTGCAAAAACGAAAGTGAAACTAAAGGCACATTATGGCTAGGTTCACACTGCTGCGAATTCAAAGTCGCGGTAAAATCGCGATTTTACCGCGATTCCACGGTTGCGCCGCGATTTAAGAGACATCTGTGCAGGGTTTAATGTAAATCGCGGCCCAAAATTGCAAAAAGTAGTACAGGAACTACTTTTTGAAATCGGTGAAGCGCCGCAAATGCGGCTTCGCACCGATTAGGACGGTGCCATTGCCGACAATTGCCGGCAAATGCCGCCGATTTGAGATGCGATTTGACATGTGTGAACCAGGGCTTTATGATTGATTTTTATCTATTTTTAATCGTTTTTAAAAGGAATCAGTTAACTTGTATGTCTCTATACCCTGTAAACAGTCATTTCAGGAAAAAAAAAATTCCTTTAGTGACCCTTTAAGCCAGGGATCCTCAAACTACGGCCCTCCAGCTGTTGCGGAACTACACTTCTCATGAGGCATTGTAAAACTCTGACATTCACAGACATGACTAGGCATGATGGGAATTGTAGTTCCTGAACACTCCTGCTTTAAGCAAAATTAGGCAACATATGAAGTGATGCAGCCGTTAACAAAATAGAGTCACATCAGGTCAGCTAGTTACATATGAACTCAGAACAAAAAAGTATAGCATGAAATTAACATATTCAACAACCGTTGCATTTATGCTTGAGCATTAGAAATCTTTGTTGACTATGATGAAGTTATAGTTCATCCAGGAAGCATCATAAAGATCAGAGGACTTCATTTGGAATATAAAGAAAAAATAAATTAAAAAAAAGACGCTATGAGATATAAATAATGAAAGAAAAAAATAAGTACACAAGTTAGGGTCAAGAATACCCCGTAGGGATGTCACAGGTACACTTACATTCCATGAATGGTGGGTCAAAAATAATAGATATAGGTTGAACAAACTCCTAATAGGTATAATCGTTGCTCAAAAATGTATTCACCCTGTTGTCAGACTATCAAACGCTACAGAATATTTGGACTGGAACCAGGCAGACCATGTTTTGTGGAACTTATCGGAAGTTTCATTTGCTATAGCGAGTGTTTCTTCCATTTCCAAAATGTGGTTTACTGTATGAGCCCATTCTCTTAGTGAGGGGGTTGTCGACAGTTTCCTGTATTTGGGGATCAAAGATATTGCAGCAATCAGAAGGTGTTTGGTCAGGGATTGTTTGCCTCCTTGCTTTCTGAGCTGGGCCTGCAGGATGTATGGCGGGAGAGACATATTTATATTGTGTTATTTTTGTGTCCCCTAGTGGTCGAAAAGTGCTGCTTAAACATCAGTAAAGTGCCGCTAAAACTAGCGGTGCAACGGACCCGCCCCCAGTGTGAAATGCATCTAAATGCAAAAACCATAAAATAGAACTTTTACAGTATATTGGGAGACAGTGCATCCTGATTACCCGGACAATGGAGAAATGGGACAATGAGGTGAGTGAGTGCTTCTAAAAAAAAACGACAACAGTTGCCACCATGTCAGGAAAATAAATCTAAAATAGAATAACTGAGTTGGAAAAAGGATCACCCCCCTTACGTCAGTATTTTGTTGGACCACATTTTGCTTTAATTACAACCTTCAGTCTGTTGGGATATGTCTCTGCTAACTTTGCTCATCGTGGGCCAGCTTCTCAAAGAATCGGCGTTGGCGTAGTGTAAGCCATTTACACCACGCCACCGCAACTTACTGGAGCAAGTGTCGTATTCTCCAAGCACTTGCTCCGTAATTTGCGGCGGCGTGTAAATGTCCCGGCGTATGGCCACGTAATTCAAAGGGGGCGGCTTGTATTCAAATTAAGCTCGCCCCCGCGCCGATCGAACTGCGCATGCGCCGGGCGGAAAAATAGCCCAGCGCGCATGCTCCAGCTCACGACGGAAAACGTCAATGACGCTGACGTGAGCGTCATTGGCGTAAAGTCGTATTCGCGGACAACTTAGTAAAACGACGTAACCAACAGAAAAAGACGACGCTGACCCGACGTCATACTTAACATGGCATACGGCGGACTGGCGTAAGGTTACCCCTCATATAGCAGGGGTAACCTTATGCTTACGGAAACGACGCGGCACAAATTCGTTCGGGAATCGGCGTATCAGGCTCATTTGCATAGTCAAATGAGAACTGAACGTAAATGCCACCTAGCGGCCAGCGTCGAATTACATCTAAGATCCGACGGTGTAAGTGACTTACACCTGTCGGATCTACGCGAAAATGATTCTAGGAATCATACGCATAGATACCTGGGGCCAAAAACAGAGATACGACGGTGTTTCCTGAGATACACCGTCGTAACTCTTCTGAGAATCTGGCCCCTAGACTTTGCAATATTTGCCCACTCTTCTTTGCAGAACTGCTCAAATTCAGTTAAATTTGACTGTGACCATTTATCGACTGCAGACAAAGCAATTCTGGGCCATGCAAGCAAGGCAATTCAGCTGTGTGGTAATTTTTGCTGTGTTTTGGGCATTGTCATCTTGGAAGGTAAATCGTCTTCCTATTGACAACTTTCTGGCAGAGGGCAGCAGATTTTCCTTAAGAATTTGATGGTATTTTAACCCATCCATTTTTTCCTTCTATCCCGACGAATGCTCCAATCCCTGCTGCAGAGAAACACTCACATAGGTGGATACTACCACCTCCATGCTTTACTGTAGGAATGGTGTCATTTGGATGGCAAGCTGTATTGGATTTCCGGCCAAATAATTTTAGTCTCATCTGACCACCTTAAAGATTCTGAGGCCACATGGAAAAAGGTGTTATGTCGGATGAGACTAAAAGTGACAATTCTTGGAAAAGAGCAGGGAACTTCGCTTTAAGAACAAGAAAGCTAAGCGAATGTACACAACTTTGCCTAAATGAAAAGCATCAATGAGCTCAGGCGTGTTCGGATCCTAATCCAACCCCCCCCAGGAAGCGGTCACCTATACGGGTCCAATCATCTAGAGCAGGGGGCCGCATCAGCATTATGGGCCGCATCAGCATTATGATTGTCCTCAAAAGGGCCGGTTGCATCTGTAAGATTAGATGTCCGGCGCATCCCCTCCCCTTACATTGGATGTCAAGAGCCACCCCACCATCAGAAGTTGGTGGTCCCACACCCCCATACCTTATGCTGCTTGACATCTGTGATCTAGAGCTAAAGCATTCCCTGCTCAAGCTTATTTTACATGTGTGGTTGCAGGGTGGGGATTGGCCAGAACAGTGACAACTTCCTTTTGTGCTTGGATTAGGAACTGAAAACATCCAGCTAATCAAGAACAGAAGGCAATAAACCAGACGTTTTAATGCACCATAGAGGTCTTGATGGTAAGGAGAGAGGGGTGCAGGTCTGAAGGTGTCTGATCTGAGGTCAGACATACTGGATCTCCACACAATCATGGAACTTCCATTTGTATTACAGGTATGTGCTCCCACTTCATGGCATAGATAACCATAATGATCTATTTTACATCATGTCCGGCGCCCACACTGTCCTCCCCCGCCATCTTTTGGGAAACACACAGGTCCAAGAAGACACCAGGGAGGAAGGGCAGCACGACTCGTGCATGCGCAGTAAAGGCGTGGGAAGTGAAGTCGGAGGATGGTGGCGGGGCAGCCGAGAGATTGATCGGCTTCCGACGTGACAGGCAAGTTTCCAGGGTGTTATCCAAAGTCTTGATAAACAGCCAAAGGCAACACTTTTTTTTCCCCCACATTCTGACAAAATATAGGGGGCATCTTTCTCCTAATGACACAAATAATTTTTTCCCTCACGGAATCTTTAACACATTTTCTATGGGATTGGTGGTACCTGGTGTTTTTCTCCCAACTACAAGCCATGGAGTTCGCTCCAAACCATTTGATGGAGGGGGATTATGGTGTGGGCTTGTTTTTCAGGGGTTGGGTGTTGCCCCTTGGTTCCAGTGAAGGTAATGCTTAAGGCGTTAGCATACCAAGACATTTGACAATTTCATTCTCTCAACTTTGTGGGAACAGGAAGGGGTAATTTCAAAGCCGACTACACAAACAAGGTTCATAAAGACATGGACGCGCAAGTTTGGGGTGGAGAAACTTGACTGGCCTGCACAGAGTTCTGACCTTAACCCGATATTTATCCCAAAGCTGTCCTCAGAGCAGAGACTGCGAGGCAGACCTTCACATTTTGTGAAGTTATGCAGTAATGTTGGCTGAGCTTTTGGAAGAATCCTAAACCTTGTGGACAGCCTTCCCAAAATAGTGGAAGCAGTTATAGCTGCATAGGGTGGGGGTCAACTCACTACAGAACCCTAGACTAAGGCTGGGATACCATTAAAGTACATGTAAAGGCAGGCGTCCCAATGATTGACAATAGTGTACTGATAGAAATCCCAGTGCCTTCCTCTGCAGCCACATTGAACTGGAGAAAAAAAAAAAAAGCCATGATAGCGAGTATGCCTGCTGCATGTCACAGCAGGGAGAAACCATTAGCTTATCTGGGATACCAACACAAGTTAGCCAGATGTGCAATTGTTTTCAAAGGTACTAGACCTACCTCCATTTATTCTATTAAGTACCCACCAATATTGCACTTATTGTCACTGTGGGGGTTATTTACAAAAGGCAAATCCACTTGGCACTACAAGTGCAGTTGCTGTAGATCCGAGGGGGACATGCAAGGAAAAACACATTTTAGCTTGCACATGATTGGATATATATTTAAAAAAAAAAATAAATAAATCAGCAGCGCTTCCTCTCATTTACAGCAACTGCAAAGTGCATTTGTCTTTTGTAAATAACCCCCCTTATGCCCTTGTTGCCAGATTTGTCTGTCTCAGGTGGAGAGATTAATTCATGGAACTCTGAACTATAGCATAAGCAGACTGGTATAATCATGGATTACACTACAAGGGTGGAATGTAAACAGGGCCTATAATCTATTGTTCCATACAGGCATTTCTCTTTATTCATCCAACCTCAGAAATATCTACTCTCCACATTAAGGCGTTTGTTCTCTGAAGTCATAAGCTTTTGGACCGGGGACCATGTGCCCCCCTGTATCAACTCCGTTTTTAACATGTGCACCAAACAAAAACACACCCCTTTCACTAGTTACCAACCACCCTGTAGCACTCACTGCTACAGGGTGGCTAAACCCTACAGGATCATGCACTTCCAGGTATTAGGTGCTGTAATGCTACGCTGGTGATCATTCTGTAATGAAAGCAGATTGCCCTTCCGTCAGTAAGGAATGGCATTGATCCTGCAAACCTGGGACTGGGATCTATGACTTCCTCTAGTCAAAGCACCTCCCTCAAAGAAGGGAAACACCAGCTAGATACAGTTAACCTTTTGATTGCACACAAGATTAAAAAAAAAAAAAAAAAAAAAACATTCCCAGCCAGTGATCTGTACGACGGTGTATATTTTACTGTGTCACTGGTGCCTAAGAAAGTGGTTGCTACTAGAACTCCCCCCCCCCCCCCCCAAATCTATTCCATGGTTTGTAGGTGTGTTTTTTTGTGCAAAAGTTATCCCATCATGATTTCTACAAATATGTAGCAGAATACAAATTGGGCCAAAATTTAGGCAGCATGTTTGATTTTTTGCTGATAGACTCCAGCCTCTTTTTTATAAGAAGTCTGGTTTATAGTAGTAAATACTGTAATAGAGAAGAATTCAGCGCTGGAATAATAAACAAAAACAAATTGCAAGACAGCACTAAGGATCAATTCAAAATCAAAAGTCCCAAAGTCATATAGTGTAAAAAATAGTGCAGCGCAAATAAAATCATAAACAATTAAATAATGATTAAATATCAAAGAAAGTCCATAAAGTGCACAAGTGAAAAAATCCAAATGGTGCTCCAATGTAAAGTGACTGAGTGCAGTAAGTCAGAAAATCTGTGCTCCACAGGTAAAGAATCCTCCACCAATGTAAATAGATAGATGGCCTCTCACCTCAGCCATTCGACCATGGCTAGGTCACATAGCATATTACACCTCCCAGGTACAAGCAAAACACCTTGAATCCCAATAGGCAGGCAGCTACCATCAACACAGCTCAGCCAATTTCCAGATCAGCAGGAGGGTATATGTAAATGAGAGAGGGGACAGACTAGTGCTCTCTGTATAGTAAACTAAGTATTTATTAAAAACAACAGGTAACAAACTCGCAATTAGTGGCACTCAAAGCCGAGTGTGAAGCATGAATACATGTATCAGAGCTCCAGGCTTCCGAATCCACGATCCGTTCACAGGGCAGCGTGTGAGGCGGCGAGCGTGGGTGACGTCACGTGACTCCCCCTTCGTACGTTACGTCCCAGTAGGCGGGACTTCATCAGCATAGGGTGGGGAGATCAACGTGTGCGTCCCGCAGTATGTTATATAGTGTGCTGTTGCCTCGGCAACCTAGCACAACAGGTCTTTGTTGTGCTAGGTTGCTGAGGCAACGGCACACTATATAACATACTGCGGGACGCACACGTTGATCTCCCCACCCTATGCTGATGAAGTCCCGCGACGTCACCCGCGCTCGCCGCCTCACACGCTGCCCTGTGAACGGATCGTGGATTCGGAAGCCTGGAGCTCTGATACATGTATTCATGCTTCACACTCGGCTTTGAGTGCCACTAATTGTGAGTTTGTTACCTGTTTTTAATAAATACTTAGTTTACTATACAGAGAGCACTAGTCTGTCCCCTCTCTCATTTACATATACCCTCCTGCTGATCTGGTAATTGGCTGAGCTGTGTTGATGGTAGCTGCCTGCCTATTGGGATTCAAGGTGTTTTGCTTGTACCTGGGAGGTGTAATATGCTATGTGACCTAGCCATGGTCGAATGGCTGAGGTGAGAGGCCATCTATCTATTTACATTGGTGGAGGATTCTTTACCTGTGGAGCACAGATTTTCTGACTTACTGCACTCAGTCACTTTACATTGGAGCACCATTTGGATTTTTTCACTTGTGCACTTTATGGACTTTGATATTTAATCATTATTTAATTGTTTATGATTTTATAGTAGTAAATACCAGAAGCAAGCCAGTAGGAGGTCGAATGTTCAGTGGCATTGGCCGGTTAAATAAAAACCAAACATACAGCAGTCTGTCTAAGACGGCCATTTGGCGCATGCTGAAAAACCAACAGCTGACTGGCTTCTGATCAGAGGTCTTAACCAATAAGTGCTGAGTGGAGTGTCGGGGGGGGGGGGGGGGGGGGAACTGTTTCTCTGCAAGACCACACTAGCTCAGCATGGGGAGATGGTTAGTACAGTGGCTCCAACTGGAGCCATCAGTTTACACACTTGTGTACTAGCCTTAAGTCAACATTAGGTCTGGTTTTATTTCCTTGATAACTTCTCTCCCTCCCCCCGGAACAAAATGGAGGGGTGAGTAAGAGCAAATTAAGGTTTACCTTAAAACATAAACCTGACAAATTAAAAAGGCAGCCAACTTTCTTAAAAAAAACAGGGTAAATTTTATTTTGTATTCAGGAATCCCAGCAGTCCCGTGTTGCACAAGAACCTTAAAATTTTTAAAACTATTTACAAAGTCAGCAGCATTCATGCCTGGATTGGCAGTTTCATAAAAAGTGCAAAAGTGTTAGCAGACGTGTTCATGACCGTTCACTGGGAAGTTAGACTTGCAGCCAGTTCTGTAATAACTGAAGACATCAGCTGGGGATGTGTACTGATTTTCATCAGCTTGCTGCTGGCGTACTTATTCCTCACAGCCTGAAGAGGAAAAAAAAAAAAAGTTAGTACATCAATACCACAGAGTCAAATATAAGGCAAACTGTTTTGGCTAGAGTAGAAGCTTTAGGACTTCACAGGTGATGGGGCACTTGATAGATCAACACAGTGGTTGTATGGGTCAGTGGGGGGGGGGGGGGGACACTTATGGGCAATTGTCTGTTTTTGGCTTTTAGGTGAAAGTCCAGAATGTGTGACAAACTTGAGTACCAACTGAAAAGCCACAGTGCCGAGTGTGGGTAGTCTGGTCAGGGATGATCCAGTGACTGCAAGTCACAAGATCCTTGTAACGGAACCCCAAATGGGACAGGGGTTAAATCTGTTCGATATTCCACCCAAGACAGCTTAGCGACACTCCACAATCAGGCAAACGAACACGACCGATAAGAATTCCCCCCAGAAACTAGACACACAGCTCGGCTTGAGGTTCAAAACAGGGAATGAATCTTTATTATCTGCACATGGTAATACATCCCTCTTCAAAATACATCCCTCCCACCCTTGGGAAACAGGGTGGGTTAGATTGTCCAATGACAATGGTGATACCGGTCAGGTGTGTTCAAACTTCTCCTTCAGTAAACAGTCTTAGCAGGGGGGGTTGCTTGATTTCCCCCCCCCCCCCCTTTCCTCACAGCAAAACACTTGAACATCCCATAATAGGTATGCAGACTGTCTACCAAGCTCCAATCCACATAGCAGACTTAATTACCACAATAGACAATGGAATGTAATCACACCCCACCCCTTTCATCACAGCAAGCTGACGTATACATCAGCCAACACACAATATATACAATATCTGACCGCATTAAATGTGACTAGCACAGACCATAGTGGGGTTCTCATTCACCCTGTGCCCCTAAAGTGACTCCCGTTACAATCCTTATCTCCATTAAGGATGAGATTGCATCCACTTTCCAATCTTTTAAGAGATTGATAGGATGCAGGGTCTCTACGTCCCTTGCCAGGGCAGCCAGCATGCCCTCTGTCAGAACCTAGTCAGGATAGGCAGAGGGAGCCAGGTCGCTCACCTTCTTGAGGCAGACTCCGATTGAGAGGGAGAGGATTCCAGGTAGTTGCTGGAAGAGGTGGAATTGGGGGGGGGGGGTGAACAATCTACAACACTTTGGAAATAAAGAGTTGTGTGCAGAAGATTGCAGGCACCCTTAACCAAAATAAATGATTTAAAGGGTAGTTTCACAATATAGTAGTCACCCACAAGAAAGTCTGCATTTAAACACTTAGAAATCATGAAAAGTTGCTGGATCATCCTGCAAGTCACTTACCACGTGCTTTGTCCGATTCTGGTTGACTTTGGTTACATTTTTAGCGATATGCTTAATGATTGGAGTCAGATCTTCCTCTGTGTAGCCCGTGTAGTGGTGCTGTGTGGACCCCTGGCAAATCCACAAAAGCCATTAGTATCCAATACACAAAACAGACATCACCAATACAAAAGCCTATGGCCTGGAACTGTACTACATTACATGTACATCTGTACCCAAATAGTCCAGATCCATGTTCTGCGCTCTGCTGAAAAACAGTTATTGCCCTGTGGTTTCTGTTTGCAAGACCTCCTGCATCCTCAGCCAGCGGTCTGGGCACTTCCCACGAGTAGTTCTGATAGTGAACAGGCAGGAAATAGAAGTGGAGGGGGGTCTCACAACCCCTGATCTGTGCCACCCATGGAGGTGTCCTCTTCTCCCTTCTGCAGAGTGGGATTGCCATCAGAATGCATCCAGATAACAGCAGGGATCTTGGGCTGTGATCAGTATGTCACATTATACCTGACACAGCCGAGATCCCTGCTGTGTCATCCGGATGAGTTCTGATAATGATCCTGTTCTGCACTGGTGGTCACTGATTGCTGTAATTCAGTATTAGAAATATTCATCCTGCTGCAGCCCTTTCTAACAGTGGAGTACAGCGTGTATAATACATCATTATGGGATGTCTACAGTTCAGTAATGATTACATAAAGCAGAAGGATTTTTTGTATTATAAGGCTGTAAACACATACTGCGAGTTACTGAATAGTATTGCTGGAGAATGAGGGGTGCAATGTGTTGAAGTGAGCAAGTTCACATTTACAGGCCTGGAGCACCTCCCATGCCAATCTCAATGAGTCATGGGAAATGTGGTTCAATTATGGGAGAGAAGAGGATATAATGCAATTACAGTAACAGCTCCTCCCTGGCAGAATACATGATGCATTATATGAATTAGAAAGCCGACTTCCTGAAAAAAAGGAATTTCACAAATGTAAAATCCGTTTAATGTTCTTGGAGGGGGGAGTTTGAAAACCCTGGAGTTCTGCTTTAATGCAGCAGCATCAGGCAATCAGTATTTCACATATACCTGACACTACCAAGTTTAACAGATGCATTTTCTGCTAAACCATTTTAACCACTTGCCGACCAGCCGTCACTATACTGCAGCAGGTTGGCAAAAATCACCATTGGTGCAGGTTGGCACCTTTAAGGGCAATAGAAGGGCGTGCGCATGTAAACATAAATCCCTGTTCTGACAAGAGGCAGATTCTAGTGATTGGCAACTGTGATCCGTCTCCTCCAGTCAATCCTATGGTTAGAAAAATGTAACCCCTCGTGTCAAGCCCCGCCAGTGACATGTATACAGTAATCAGTGCATTTTATAGCACTGTCAAGGGTTCCTCTATATCTGCATATAACATGCAATTGTCTCCCTGAAAGTTGGGGGCAAAGCAGGGGTGCGTGTTATACGCCGACAGCGTACCTCACCTACGTCATAGTCCTGCCATTGGACCAGTGTTCTGCCTATCAGTAGCTGATCCAATGGCGGACTTATGTAGGAGAGGAGATGATGGCTTGGTGTAGTACACTGCCGGCATATAACACTGCTTTGCCCCCAATTTTCAGGGAGAGAGAAAAAAAAAAAAAAAAAAAAGCGTATGTTAGAAGGGGATGACGGCTTGGCGATTTCCTGATTCAGGGCGAGGCTGCAAATTAAGGCATTAATCAGGCTGCAGATGGACACTGACCCTTAATTTGCATCAAAGTTGTTCATTTTAAAAATGTTTTTCCCCCCCCCGAAACTTCCCCTCTTAAGGGGTTGTAAGGGTAATTTTTTCCCCCCTAAATAGCAGTCCTCCTTCACTTACCTCATCCTTCGATTTTGCTTTTAAATGTCCTTATTTCTTCTGAGAAATCCTCACTTCCTGTTCTGTCTAACTACACACAGTAATGCAAGGCTTTCTCCCTGGTGTGGAGAAAGCCTCTTGGAGGGGACGCCCACTAACACACAGCTACTTTATCAGCAAAGTAGATAGCCTCTTGAAGGGGTCAGGATGCTTTCTCCACACCAGGGATAAAGTGCTGCATTACTGTGTGTAGTTACAGACAGAAGAACAGGAACTAAGGATTTCTCAGTAGTAAGGACATTTAAAAGCAAAAATCGAATGATGTAGGAGGTAATCGGAGGCAAGTGGAGGACTGCACCAAGGTAAAAGGAAGCCATTTTGGGAAAACTTTTCACAACCACTTTAAAGTTAAAGTGCATGTTACACCTATTGCGATTTTACCAAAAATATGACTATATAGGCCTAAAGACTTCACAGATCTAGCAAAACATAGAAACAAAGCAACATTTTTAAAAACAACGAAAAAACCTGCAGAGGTAAACACCAACAAAAGAAAATCATTTGTTGAGGAAAACATTAATTTTGTTTGGGTACAGTGTCAGTCTGTAAGTGGTTAAAAAGCCAGTCATGCATCTCCCTCCAGCTATAGGCAATGCCAGCTATTTGATTCTGTTTCTTACCCAGATGCCAACTCCAAGGACCTTTTGCGCCAAGCAGAGTGCAGCAGCGGCAATCTCAGAAGGATGAAAATGGACCATTTCATAGTCAACAAGGGTAAGCTCCATTAGGTACTTTGCTAGTGTGTGCTGCTCTGCATCAGCCTGCATAAATAAAAAATAAAATTAGATGCAATTACCACCAACTTTTAAATCTACAAGACACCAAATTCAAGCTGTTCCCACTGCAAGTATGGACAAAAAGTTGGGATCTGGGCAGGCAGAACATTTTTTTGCAGCATCAACTACATGCGTCATCCCATTTTAATTCAAAATGTATTCAAAATGGGCAATGCTAGATCCTGTCTTTAGAGCACATTTACAATTTAGATTACAGATTTGCCCCCAACTTGGCCTGGTAAAATGCCCCAGAATGGAGCATTGTTTTGGATAGAAAGTTGAGCCCGTTGTCAGGTTTTACTGTATCCAGGGCACAAAGTTGTGCTTTCCAGATCATCTATGATCCCATTGGACAAGGATACTGAAGGTTGGGATATCTGCAATATATGTAGACACATCACAACTCAAGAGCCCAATGCATGAAGGTCACATTCTAGACTAGCAGCAACTGTCTAGTTGGGTCTGGCCTCCAAAGTTAATGCTGAGAAGCCCTGATCTGGATAGCAGATATGTGGACCAACTCCGTGATTTATTAAAAGTGGTTGTAAAAACACCCCACCCCCCACACACACACGCAATTCTACCCTCTTACAGAAAGATATGTACAGTATCTTTTTGAATTCCTTAATATCTTGAACCAAGCACTACAGTGGGACTTCCTGTCCCACTTATTCCCCCTGCCCAGGGACCGCCTTGGTGACCTCCCTTTAGGCGATCGACAGGAACAGTTCCCAGGAGATCACCTGTCCCATTCATGAGCACAGTGTGACATGTGCAGCAAGTGCCCGGCCGTGAAGCCGAAAGCGGTCATTGTCAGGTGCCCACTATGAATGGAGGCACCAGCTGGAAGGGGGGGGGGGGAAAGAGCTCCAGGTGGCAGCATCGCTGGACTGGAGCAAGCAAGTGTCCATTTATTAAAAGTCAGCAGCTACACTTTGTAGCTGCTGACTTAACATTAAAAGGCTGGAACTCCCTTTAATGCATTAAGGTGAAAACTTGTAGTGCAGCAGCCCCCCCACCCCCTTTACTTACCTGAAATTGATTGTTCCAGCGATAGGGATGAGCAGCTGCTGTCTTGGGTTTCCATTGACTCCAACTGCCATCAAAGCCAGTGACATGGGAGCAGGGGGCTAGAGAGTGATTATTGGTCAATGTATTTCAGTGTTGGTTAGGCCTTCTACCCAAGTTCAGCCATCTCAACTGTCTCCAAGTAACAATATATTGTCATGTACTCAGCCCATTACTATAGTGCTGGGAAAGCATTCACATCTGGATTCTAGGTTACATTCCCTCATTAGCCATCCACTGGACTGCTTAAGGCAAACTTACACTGCATGCCTTTGATGCACGTCGAAGGAAGTGAAGGGGAAGTGGTCGTCCCAAGTCAAATTTGAGCTCACGAAGGATAATCATCTCCATTTCTCTAATCTGGGATGTTGTGTAGGCATTGTCTGTGATATAAGCAAAGTCTGCAACTTCTGGACTATACATCTCTTCATATTTTGAAGCCAACAAGAGTGAAGTCACACCAACCAGCTGAAGTTTGCCACGTGAGATAGGCTGAACCTAGAATAAAAAAAGTTATTTGAAAAAGGAAGCTTGTAACGTGTATGGAGGCTGCCATTGCAGACCTGAGAGCACCGCAGTGATCTCTGGCTTGGGACAATCAAAATTAAGAAAACTTGCAGAATGCTTTTTAAAACAAAAAGTATTGAAGCCACTATAGTTAAATGCCAGCGATGTCGGACTGCACATTTCTTGTGGGTCAAGCCAAGGTACCCCGTTCCCAATTTAAGGCCACTAGCAACTTACTTGAAGAAATCGATCCATGATGGCAATGCCCATGTATAGCGTTTCCTGAAGAAACTGGAACCTGGAGTTAACCTGGATCAGCCAGTCAACCAGGATGGCCCTCATGCGTTCATTAATCTCCATTCCATCCAGATATCTTTGTTTTATGGACTGCTGGACCTGTGGTAAATAGTGATATTTTACACTGCTGCAAAAGATAGCATGCCACCTCATCCCGAGATGGTTAGACAAAGAACTGTCAGAGCAACAAAGTCTGCATTTGCACAGTGTTATACTGAATATAATCCAATTCTTGACATTAGAAGCCATCCTAAACCAAAAATCAAGCTCTTGAATATCCCATAAAACCAGTTAACATCCAGTGCCATCTAAACTGGCAAAGGACTGCTTCCCAAGGCTAGCCATACATGTGCCCTTGTTTAGCCCCATGAACCGATTTGAGATTTCCCCATTCATGCTAGACATGGTGAATTGAGAAATCTGAACTTCTGGCTAATGCATTTCACAGCTGTCTGAATACACCAAAAAGGCAACTTCATTGGAGAATGCAGTCACTGTCCAGCCAACATCTTCAGGTTAACCCACCAGAAGACTTTACCTCCTTCATGCGCAGAGCATATTCTTTACTATTCTGCACTATAACTGGCAATGGTGTTGTCATACAATGTACAAAAAAAATTCCCTTTCCCACAAAGCTTTGGTGGCATTCAATAACCCAGTTCATTTTTGATATAGAAATGAAACTGAACACGTTTTCTACCCTTCTAAAAATCAATTTTAGGCCAAATTGTATTCTGCATGCCTCAGAAATTCTCCAATAAGTATATCAATTGGTTTGGGCAAAAGTTACAGCATCTATAAACTAAGGCGTATACACAAATTTACAAACGCTGTGACATTACTGCAATGGCAGTGATCAGTGACTTCTAGCAAGACTGATAGTTAGGCAATCTAGTGCATTAAAGTCAATAGTGACACCAATACAGTGATTAGTGCCAATACTGTACAATGACACTGGTTGGGAAGGGGTCAAGTGTATGCTTACTGTAAAGTGTGCTGCTTCTACCTGTCTGTTTCTCCCCGTTTCGCAGGAACAGCTAGATCGCTGTTCACAATACACAATTCTCATACTCTGGCCACAGCTGATTGCACCCCTTAAAGCCAGCAGATATCACCTAGCCTGCAGCTGCCATACAACAGTGGGTGACAAGTGGTTAATGTAAAGAATTACAGCCAAAGCTCATTTGGCTGTACTACCTGTGGATCACAGGAGTGCAGTTAATTCTTCACTCCTGTAACCAGTTTTCAGCCGACATCAGGCTGAAGTCAGATCTGGTCCAGGCTCAGGGAAGATCTTGAGCATATGGACAGGTTCTGCCCACATGACTGTACTGGTGCTCAGCAAGCCATTGAGGCCCAGTCAGTTGTTCTTACCCATCCACAGCCCAGCACTTCAGTGAGTGCTGGAGGGGCAAAGACAGCAGAAAGGGACAGTCACCAGCTTTCTGCTCAGGGAGAACAGGAATAAGCGGAGTTTGATTGCTTGGTTCTCAGCCTTAGAGTCTGTGGCGACAGGACGCAGTATACGCCAAGGAAAGTATAATTCTTAAACACCCAAATTTACTTGTCAAGTCAGGTGGTGCCAACCATGGCTCAAGCTTCATCCAAATCAGCACTAACTGGCCAAAAACACATGTTAAATCTGTCAGGACTACTTATAGACGGCCACGCCAATCACCTGTATGCATTTGATACAGATAAGCTGTGCCCCCAACTGCCTTAATGCAAAGGATTAGAAATATGTTTACCTCCCGCTCTCTCAAGTAGTTGTAGATATCCACAACATACTCGCTGCAGAGCTGTGGATTACCACCATCTTCAGCATCAATGTCCACCACATGGTTTAGGACCTCTGAGAAAGCTTGACACAGTTCCTCTTCTTCCTTCATTGACACATCCATAGGAACTGGAGACGCTTCCTTTATAAAAAGGAGCACATGTCAGAAATTAGTACACAAGATTACAATGACACCTGTAAAGCCCAATACACTTTGTAGGGAACGTTAAGGACTCAAGACATGACCAAGTTACATGAAACTCCCATTACCGAGTGTTATAGGCAGTAATCATGCGATAAGCTTTAGTCCAACTTACTTTTGCTTGTGAGGGGGCCTCAATCACCGTCACAGCTACAGCCTTTGGCTTCACACTCACATTTGATACTTTGGCAACAGGCCTTGTAGTCTTTGATGTGGCATTTGAGGTCTGTAAACAAGACACTAGTAATCAAGAGCCATTTACAACCATGTCACTTTAGATCTGATCCAATTTTGTGCATCGCGTACCTTGGCAGGCTGCTTTACAGCTCGCACTGTCACCTTGTTACCGATTTCTCCCAGAGCAGCTCTTCTACCGTTCAGCTGGGCCTTCGATCTCATCGCCCCAACAGCATTGTCAACTTCACGTGAAATCTGGAAAAGTTTGTAAGTTACATCAACATGGGAGCTAAAGAAATGAATGCAGGTTACTCTACTCACTGGGGGAGAACAGGATAGAAAAGGATTTGGGGTCCTTGCAAATCACACTGAGCAATAGCAATCAAGGCTAGCATTAATCAACCCATTAAAAAGAGGGCATTTACTCAAGAACACGAATGCCACCACTTTACAAAACTCTGGTTTTGGTCACATCTGGAGCATGCAGTCCAGTTTTGGTCTCCAAAAAAAGTCTGAAGGGCAAAACTAAGGGGGCTAGAGGACATCCAATATAAAATAAGGCCCCCCTTAGACAAAGAATCCCACCAACCGGATCTACCTGCTCAGGAGATCTCACTGCTGACCCAATGACCACTGTCATACAGTGTTGGACACAGACTGCTGTTCTCCAGGGCACTTGTATGGAAACAGACTCATCCGATCTGCTGGACAGGGAATGGATCCCCAGCTGTCTGTATTTAGCACCACTCCATAGAGCGGGGGGTCATCAACCCCCGGGCTGCAGCCAGGCCGCAAAAGCTACACTGATGTGCGGGGGCGGAGCGAGCAGAGAGACAACATCCCCCCACCATTGCCCACCCGCATCACTGCTGTTCTGTGCTCCCAGTGGGGCCGCTATACTGAGGCGAGCGGGCAGAGAGATGAGATCTCTCACCGCCCGCATCGCCGCTCTTCATCGCTCACAGCGGGGCTGCTATAAGGAGGCGAGGCAGGATGATCTCACTGCCCGAGGGCATCAGCATCACCGCGCCTCCACCAACACAGCACGGCAGATTACAAAAACACTGCTGGAGGTGAGGCAGGGGAGAAGAGAGATGAGATCATCTCACTAGTCACTACTCCAGGCTTGCCTCTGAACTAATGCGCACACCTGTGCTGCCACCACTGCAGTGACAATCTGGCACATTCTGTATTATGGCGAGTTGAACTATTTCATTGTATATAAATAATATGCTTCAATCATCCTGACACCATATCAATCATGGTGCTGAAATAATTTAATTGAAGCATCAACACCAGCCATTCCCCCCGATAAATTGCCCACGAAAAGCCGCATAAACTCCCCACGGGCCTTAGCACAATTTTCTTCAACAACGCCGGGCCCAAAAAGGTTGGGGACCACTGCCATAGAGAACAATGGGTGGAAAACAGACAGGTGGATCTGACCAATCTGCTGATGCGAGAGGAACCCAACACTATAAACTTATCCTACCTGGTGAGGCACAAGAGGGGATATAATACAATGATTAAATGACCATCATTGGGAGAAAGCCATTAAATCTTGGTCTCCAGAACACAATGACGTTTTAACCCTTTCAATGCCAGGCCCTGAGCTCCACTTTTAAAGTCAGCTGACCAGGCCATTTATTTTATGACTGGATGAACTAAAACTACCAAGAGCCTTTTCAGCCGTCAGCTTCTCAATGAACTTCCACAGTGCTGCAGTAGTAAAGCGGGGTTCCCATTACATTTTTTTTTTAAATCTTTTTCTCCCGTTTTATATGTTTATATAGTCTCCACTTACTATTTTAAAAAGTTCCGCCGAGTGGTTCAAAACGAACACTTTATATTCTTGTCTCCAGATCGTTCTCATTTTGCTTGTGGGCATTGTGAAGCCCACAAGCAATTACTTCCAGGAATACTGTAGATGACGGTGCCCGTCCCATTCTCGTGCGCCTGCAATAGCACTGCAGCGCCATCAAACACTTTGGTTGCCATCACAACGAGCGGCGGCGAAAGTGCACACCGTTGTGATAGCAACCCATAAACAAGCCCGGAGACACAGGGCAAGCACACAGCATCCTGGGAGCCGACATCAGGATCCTCAGTGAATTTTTTTTTTTTTTGGTCTTATCCACACTTTAAAAGCGAAATTGTATTTTTGATGGAACCTCCACTTTAAAGTCTTCCTAGGGCTGTGTCACAGCTCTGTTTTATGGATCCATAGAGGAGGGCTCAGGAGCAAGAAAGCACCTGAGCAAGTGGCTTGCTGTTGAGGGGCACCAGCTAAAGAGCAGCCAGGGGCACCAGCTGGTGACTAAAAAGGAAGATCAGGGCTGCTCTGTGCAAAACCACTACACAGCAGGGAACTATCTTTTAATGTCACTTAAATAACTTTATAACTGGAGGACGTGGAACCATAGATAATAAATAAATGCATGCACAGTGGGATTGATTTACTAAAACTGGAGTGCGATTTCTGGTGCAGCTCTGCATGGCAATCAGCTTCCAGAATTGGTCAAAGCTTAATGGAACAAGCTGATGTTGTACAAGGTAGCCAGCCAAGGTCAGCTTGTTCCATTAAAGGGGTTGTAAAGGTAAACAAAAAAATCCTCAATAGCTTCCTTTACCTTAGTGCAGTCCTCCTTCACTTACCTCATCCTTCCATTTCGTATTTAAATGTCCTTATTTCTTTTGAGAAATCCTCACTTCCTGTTCCGTCAGTAACTACACACCGCACTACAAGGCTTTCTCCCTGGTGTGGAGTGTCGTGCTCGCCCCCTCCCTTGGACTACAAGAGAGTCAGGATGCTCTCTACATTGCAGATAGAGAAAGGAGCTGTGTGTTAGTGGGCGTCCTGACTCTCCTGTAGTCCAAGGGAGAGGGCGAGCACGACACTCCACACCAGGGAGAAAGCCTTGCATTACTGTGTGTAGTTACAGACAGAACAGGAAGTGAGGATTTCTCAGAAGAAATTACATTTAAAAGCAAAATGGAAGGATGAGGTAAGTGAAGGAGGACTGCACTAAGGTAAAGGAAGCTATTTAGGGGGGGGGGGGGGGGGGGGGAACACACACACCTTTGACAAATTCTGGAAGCCGATTGGAGAGCTGCACCAAATTTAACTCCAGTTGTAGTAAATGGGCTCAAGCAATGTACTTATTGTGAATTCCTTAGTATTAGTGTGATTTCTAACCATGGATCCTACAAGGGTTGTGCGTCCAGATGTTTTTTTGCACACTCAGGTTTTACACACACACCTTTTGACAAAAATAAACCAACACCTTTCATTGATCTTAGGGCCATTCACACTAGAAAATACGCTTCACAAGCGCTTGAATGTGAATTTTCTATGTTTTTGGGATTGGCGCTCAACATAAAGGTCCAGTGCATTAGAAGAGTGGAGAGGAAAAAAAAAAAAAAAAAAAAAAAAAAAAAAAAAAAAAAGGGGGGGGGGGGGGGGGGGGGAACCGGCTTTTTTTATTGGCCTGATGCAATCTACACCCATGGGATCACTTTGATTTTGGTCAGTCTACACAGTTGTAAACATACCACTGCATTGAATGTAGGGTAACTACAACCAACCATTTTCCATGCCCCCCTCTAGGTAGGAACAGCCTCCCTCTCCTGCTTACCCACAAGATAGACTGATGGGTATAGAGCTGGGCACAGTGTGTAGAGCTGGGCACAGTGTGTAGAGCTGGGCACAGGACCACACAAACCTGCACAGCTCATTCCAGGAAGGGTTCAGGAGATCACATTACATACAAGGCAGCAGAAAACATACAATTACAGGGCATGTATGGATTTTGGGAGAATAAAACAATCATTAGGTCACTGGCTAAGCTTGGCAGCCCCTGATCAGCACCATCAGGCAAGGAAGGGTGACGATTGGTCTCTGTGCAGGAGCACTTACCTCCCCTTGCCCCACGCACTTACCTCCTTGCCCCTGTGCCCAGAGTTGGGCATCGCTCACATAGGTGGTGACCCCACACACACACACACACAAGGCCCATGCCCTGCAAACCCCAACAGCCTAGGCCGCACAGCGGTGACTAGATCTGCGAATAGGCCATAACCGCCTCTCCGGTCACCGAGCACACCACATGCACACACAGTACTTACAGCAGCCCGGCGGGTGGCCATATTTCCTTGGATAGAAGCGGCTTGTGTACACTGCTATCCGACCAAACACACCGCTCAGATCCGATCACTAGAAATCCTGCACCGTCTGCTGAGCCAACCCAACAAACAATTTAAATATCGCTCTCCGGCTGTCTATTGGTCCGCTCAGCAGCGAACGCTCGCTTCCCATTGGCTGAACGCACACGGCGTCCGGGGTTGCGCAGCTGCAGAAAACGGTCGTCCTCAATTCTCCGTAGGCTTTTGGTTCCGTGCTAGGCGGGTGAGGAGAATGTTCTATTCCGGGTGTACAGGTGTTTACACGCACGTTTTTAATGTATAGACTCGTTCAAAAGACTGCTAAATACGTGTCGAGAAATCAATTATCAAGAGGCATCATGGGAAATGGAGTTCGTTTTTATGGCTCCGCCCTTATTTTTCCTTTAGGAATCGGTCGTCGTAGCCGTGGTTGGACTACAATTCCCGGCATTCTCCTCTAGTACACAGGAACGTTAGAGTACTGGCAGGCCGCCATTTTGTCAAAGGCAGGCCACACGCAGTGTGTGTTTAGGCTTCCCGTATTGGTGGTGTTTCTTTGTTATCTAGCAATAAAGTTTGTGAAGATTAGCAGTTGGATAAACAGCCCCTGGTGTTATTTCTGTAGCTCACTTCCTACAGGGACCGGCTCTCCAGCTGTTGCGGAACTACACATCCCATGAGGCATTGTAAAACTCTGACATTCACAGACATGACTAGGCATGATGGGAATTGTAGTTCCTGAACAACTCGAGGACCATAGTTTATTTTGGAGCCCAATGAAAGGCTTAGTTCATCTTTTCCTGATATTAGTCAGAGGGGTATTAACCACTTAAGCCCCGGACCAATATGCAGCTAAATGCCCAGAGGTGTTTTTACAATTTGGCACTGCGCTGCTTTAACTGGTAATTGCGCGGTCGTGCAACGTTGTACCGAAACGAAATTTGCGTCCTTTTCTTCCCACAAATAGAGCTTTCTTTTGGTGGTATTTGATCACCTCTGCGTTTTTTTTTTTGTGCTATAAACAAAAATAGAGCGACAATTTTGAAAAAAATTGAATATTTTTTACTTTTTTCTATAATAAATATCCCCCCAAAAATATATACAAAAAAAAAATGTTTTCCTCAGTTTAGGCCGATACGTATTCTTCTACATATTTTTGGTAAAAAAAATCACAATAAGCGTTTATCGGTTGGTTTGCGCACAATTTATAGCGTTTACGAAATAGGGGGTAGTTTTATTGCATTTTTATTAATTATTTTTCTTTTACTACTAATGGCGGCGATCAGCGATTTTTTTCGTGATTGCGACATTATGACGGACACTTCGGACAATTTTGACACATTTTTGGGACCATTGTCATTTTCACAGCAAAAAATGCATTTAAAGCGGATCTCCACCCTAAAGTGAAGTCGCGCTGATCGGCACCCTCCCCCCCCCCCCTCCGGTGTCACATTTGACACCTTTCAGGGGGGAGGGGGGTGCAGATACCTGTCTACAGACAGGTATTTGCACCCACTTCCGGCCACACGATATGGGCAAAAGACGGGTTTTTTCCTGGCATCCCGTCCGTCCCCCGTTGTATGCTGGGAACACTCGGCTCCCAGCACACAGCGGGAGCCAATCGGCGGGCGCAGTGCGACTCGCACATGCAACGTAGGGAACCGTGCAGTGAAGCCGGAGCGCTTCACTTCCTGGTTCCCTCACCGTGGATGGAGGGGGGAGCAGCAGGGTGACGAGCGATCGCTCGTCCTCTGCTGCGGACGGCGCTGGACTCCAGGACAGGTAAGTGTCCTTATATTAAAAGTCAGCAGCTGCAGTATTTGTAGCTGCTGGCTTTTAATATATTTTTTTAGTGGCACATCCGCTTTAAATTGCATTGTTTATTGTGAAAATGACAGTTGCAGTTTGGGAGTTAACCACAGGGGGCGCTGAAGGAGTTATGTTTCACCTAGTGTGTGTTTACAAATTTTGGGGGGTGTGGCTGTAGGTCTGACGTCATCGATCGAGTCTCCCTATAAAAGGGATGACACATTCCATGCAGCCGCCACAGTGAAGCACGGGGAAGCCGTGTTTACATACGGCTCTCCCTGTTCTTCAGTTCCGGGGACCGATCACAAGGGGGCAGCTAGAAACGAATAGCCGCGCCCTCATCCCGGATCGCTCCCAGAGGCTTACCGATCGCCGCATGTACGGGGGGGGGGGGCCCGATGGGACCACCGACCCACGTCTAGGCAGCGACGTGCGGGCAGGTCGTTCTGCCTGTCCGTGCCATTTTGCAGACGTATATGTACATGCGGCGGTCGTTAAGCGGTTAACCACCTGCCACACTACATGTAAAAATCATATATTTTTTTTATAGAAAATTACTCAGAACCTCCAGACATGCAGAGACCTTAGGGAATAAAATGACGGCCGTTGCAATTTTGTACATCACACAGTGTTTGCACAGCAATTTTTCAAACACATTTTTTTTGGGATGGGGGGGGACACAATATTTACCCCAATTTTTTAGTTAAAGTGAAAGATGATGTTATGCCGAGTATATTGATACCTAACATGTCACACTTTAAAATTGCGTGGAATGGCGCCAAACTACAGTACTTAAATATCTTTATAGGGGATGCTTTAAAAAATCTTACAGGTTACCAGTTTAGCGTTTTAGAGGAGGTCTTGTGCTAGAAGTATTGCTCTCACTACAATGATCACAGCGACACCTCACATGTGCGGTTTGAACGCCGTTTACATGTGCAGGTTTGACTTGCGTATGTTTTTGCTTCTGCATGCAAGCACGAGGGGATGGGGCACTTTAATTTTTTATTGTTTATTTTATTTTTTACACTTTCTCTTAAATTTTTTTTATTTTTTGATCACTTTTATTCATATTACAAAACATGTAAATATCCCTTGTAATTAGGGTTGCCACCTGTCCGGGATTCACCCAGACAGTTCAGGTTTGGAATCAGACTGCTTGAAAGCCGGACACATTATTTAGACTGGACTATGGTTTCCCAGCAGGGTTGCTGGCTTCAGTTGTCTAAGCTGAGAGTGTCTGTTACTCTCTCTTTCATGCTCCCCAAAGCCACCACTTACAATCCCCCCCCCCCCCAATACACACACAGACGGGAGAGGAGAGAGGGCTCAATCTGCTCCTCTTCCTCCCGCCCCTACCCCTCTGTGTCTGCCCACACTCCAATCTCCAGCACTGTGCCTCAGAAAAGGGAAGTGGGGGGCTGGAAATTTGAAGTCCAGCAGCCTCAGATACATCTGGATAAGAGGTGCTGACTGCCAAGGGGTGTGTGAGCTCACTATCCATCCCTGTCTGTGACTGAAATCTCCCCCTTACTCCCTTCTTTCTGAGTGAGTACACTAAGGTAAATCAGGGTTCTCAGAGCCCCCCTTAAATCAGATTTCCCCTTTACACCAGATGCCACAGTGTTCTGCCTTAAAGGGTTCCCAGAGCATCCCTTATGTTAGAGTCCACAGAGTTTTCCCTTACATCAGAGTCTACAGAGTCCCCCTTACAGCAAAGGGGAATTCTGCAAGTTCAGATGTAAAGGGGGAACTCTGTGGATTCAGATTTAAAGAGGAACTCTGTGGATTCAGATGTAAAAGAGGAACTCTGTAGATTCAGATGTAAAGGGAGAACTCTGTGGATTCAGATGTAAAGGGGGAACCCTGTGGATTCAGATTTAAAGAGGAACTCTGTAGATTCAGATGTAAAGGGGGAACTCTGTGGATTCAGATGTAAAGGGGAACTCTGTGGATTCAGATGTAAAAGAGGAACTCTGTGGATTCAGATGTAAAGGGGGAACTCTGTGGATTCAGATGTAAAGGGGGAACTCTGTAGATTCAGATGTAAAAGGGGAACTCTGTAGATTCAGATGTAAAAGGGGAACTCTGTAGATTCAGATGTAAAAGGGGAACTCTGTAGACTCAGATGTAAAAGGGGAACTCTGTAGATTCAGATGTAAAAGGGGAACTCTGTAGATTCAGATGTAAAAGGGGAACTCTGTAGATTCAGATGCAAAAGGGGAACTCTGTAGATTCAGATGTAAAGGGGGAACTCTGTAGATTCATATGTAAAAGGGGAACTCTGTAGATTCAGATGTAAAGGGGGAACTCTGTAGGTTCAGATTAAAAAGGGGAACTCTGTGGATTCAGATGTAAAGGGGCACTCTTGTTATTAACTTCATATTATTAGGAATGTTATTTCATAGCATAATATATGTATAATTTATACCATAAAAAAAATAGCTGTGCGCGGCTAAAGTGTTCGGATTTGACTTGAAGAAAAGGTGGCAACCCTACTTGTAATAGGGATAGGGCATGACAGGTCCTCTTTACAGAGAGAACTGGGGTCTATAAGTCCCCACATCTCTCCTCTATGCTGGATAGCCTTAGATAAAAAAAATAATCAGATTTTATGCCGCGTACACACAACCGTTTTTCGGGTTCTAAAAAATTAAGTTTTTAAGGGTCTAGAAAAAACGTTTTTTTCCACCCGATCATTAAAACGGTCTTGCCCACACACGATCGTGAAAAAAAAAATGCTCTAGCAAAGCGCGGTGACGTACAACACGTACGACGGCACTATAAAGGGGAAGTTCCATGCGGATGACACCACCCTTTGGGCTGCTTTAGCTGATTCCGTGTTAGTAAAAGACGATTCGCACTTTTCAGTCTGTTACTGCGTGATGAATGTGCTTACTCCATTACGAACGCTAGTTTTACCAGAACGAGCGCTCCCATCTCATAACTTGCTTCTGAGCATGCACTTTTTTTCACATCGTTAAAGCCCACACACAATAATTTTTTACAACCTTAACCACTTCCGGACCGCTGCATGTACATTTACGTCGGCAGAATGGCACGGACAGGCACATTGGCGTACCTGTACGTCCCTGCCTAGACGTGGGTCGGGGGTCCGATCGGGACCCCCCCGGTACATGCGGGGGTTCCCGTGGCTTCAGGAGCTATCCGGGACGAGGGCCCGGCTATTCGTTTCTAGCCGCCCCCTCGCGATCGCTCCCCGGAGCTGAAGAACGGGGAGAGCCGTATGTAAACACGGCTTCCCCGTGCTTCACTGTGGCAGCTGCATCGATCGAGTGATCCCTTATATAGGGAGACTCGATCGATGACATCAGTCCTACAGCCACACCCCCCTACAGTTGTAAACACACACTAGGTGAACCCTAACTCCTACAGCGCCCCCTGTGGTTAACTCCCAAACTGCAACTGTCATTTTCACAATAAAGAATGCAATTTAAATGCATTTTTTGCTGTGAAAATGACAATTGTCCCAAAAATGTGTCAAAATTGTCCGAAGTGTCCGCCATCATGTCGCAGTCACGAAAAAAAATCGCTGGTCGCCGCCATTAGTAGTAAAAAAAAAAAATAATAATAAAACTATCCCCTATTTTGTAAACGCTATAAATTTTGCGCAAACCAATCGATAAACGCTTATTGCGATTTTTTTTACCAAAAATAGGTAGAAGAATACGTATCGGCCTAAACTGAGGGAAATTTTTTTTTTTATATATATGTTTTTGGGGGATATTTATTATAGCAAAAAGTAAAAAATATTGAATTTTTTTCAAAATTGTCGCTCTATTTTTGTTTATAGCGCAAAAAATAAAAACCGCAGAGGTGATCAAATACCACCAAAAGAAAGCTCTATTTGTGGGGAAAAAAGGACGCCAATTTTGTTTGGGAGCCACGTCGCACGACCTCGCAATTGTCTGTTAAAGCGACGCAGTGCCGAATTGTAAAAACCCCTTGGGTCATTTAGCAGCATATTGGTCCGGTCCTTAAGTGGTTAAAAACGT
This sequence comes from Rana temporaria, assembly GCF_905171775.1. Classification (NCBI taxonomy): domain Eukaryota; kingdom Metazoa; phylum Chordata; class Amphibia; order Anura; family Ranidae; genus Rana; species Rana temporaria. The sequence continues at coordinate 75,219,923 of NC_053491.1, read as the reverse complement.
CAACGTTAAAAACGTTGTGAAAAAATAGAGCATGTTCGAAATTTTTAAAGCCCATTTTTTAGATCGTGAAAAATGTTCTGGAGCTCACACACGATAATTTTTAATGACATAAAAAAAAAAAAAATTTTAGAACCTGAAAAAAGGTTGTGTGTATGCGGCATTAGTCTTTCCAGCACTTGGAAGTGCAGTCGCTGTAGATTTGAGGGGGATATCAAGGAAAATAAAAAAACGCATTTTAGTTTGCACATGATTGAATGATAAAATCAGCAGAGCATCCCCTTATTTCTTATTTTTCCCATCAGATCTACAGCGACTGCACTTCCAAGTGCACTTGTAGAGCAAAGTGGATTTGCCTTTAGTAAATAAACCCCATAGGTACATAATTGGTGAGGTTGAAAAAAAGACACAAGTCCAGTATTACATCGTATATCCCTGTATGTTGTGCTCGTTAAGGTGCCTATATAATATATATTTTTTTAATTATCGATGATCCCCGCTGACACCACTGTTTGTGGAAGAGAATTCCACATCCTTACCGCTCTGACAGTAAAGAACCCTCTACGCAGTTTAAGGTTAAATCGCTTCTCTTCTAATTTTAGTGCATGGTTTCAGTTAGTCCTTTTATATACCCTTTCACTGAAAAGTTTTTTCCCTATGCTAGAGTAACCAGTACGGTATTTGTACATAAATCTCATATCCCCTCTTAAGCATCTCTTCTCCAGAGAGAATAGGTTCAATGCTTTTAGTCTTTCCCCATAACTGAGGTCCTCCAGTCCCATTATTATTTTTGTTGCTCTTCTCTGAACTCTGTCCACCTCCAGCACATCCCTTCTGAGGACTGGTGCCCAGAACTGGGTGGTATAATCAAGATGCGGCTGGACCAGAGTCTTGCAGAGTGGAAGAATTACCATTTTATCTCTGGAGTGAATCCCTCTTTTAATGTATGCCAATATTCTGTTGGCTTTGCTTGCAGCAGCCTGGCATTGCATGACATTGCTGAGCCTGTTATCTACTAGAACTCACGGGTCCCTTTCCATCCTAGATTCCCCCAGAGGTTTTCCCCCAGCGAGAAACTTGCATTCATATTTTTGGCACCCAAATGCATTACCTTACATTTTTCAACATTAAACCTCATTTGCCATGTGCATTGCCTTGCAAAAGTATTCATACCCCTTGAAATTTATCACAACACAATGCTGCTGCCACCACCACGTTTTACGGTGGAGATGGTGTGTTCAGGGTGATGTGCTGTGTTAGGCCTTGTACACACGATCAGTCCATCCGATGAGAACGGTCCGAAGGTTAACCGGCGAAGCTGACTGATGGTCCGTCGCGCCTATACACCATCGGTTAATGAACCGATCATGTCAGAACGCGGTGACGTAAAACACAACGACGTGCTAAAAAAAAGAAGTTCAATGCTTCCAAGCATGCGTCGACTTGATTCTGAGCATGCGCAAGTTTTTAACCAATGTTTTTGCATACTAACGATCGGTTTTGACCTATCGGTTAGGCGTCCATCGGTTCAATTTTAAAGCAAGTTCCTATTTTTTTGACCGAAGGTTAACTAACCGATGGGGCCCACACACGATCGATTTGGACCGATGAAAACGGTCCATCAGACCATTCTCATTGGATGGACCGATCGTGTGTACGCGGCCTTAGTTTTCCGCCACACATAGCGTTTTGCTTTTAGACCAAAGAGTTCAATTTTGGTCTCATCTGACCAGAGCACCTTCTTCCACATGTCCACATACCGGCCTTGACCACGGCCGGTATTCCGAACACTTCTTTCAGATCAGAGCAGCCTCAGCTGCATCCCGGCACAGGATACCAGACCATAGGCCAGATTCACAAAGAGATACGACGGTGTATCTCCTGATACACCATCGTATCTCTGACTTACACTGGTCGCATCTATGCGCCTGATTCATAGAATCAGTTACGCATAGATATGGCTAAGATCCGACAAGTGTAACTGTGTTACACCGTCGGATCTTATTTTCAATTTGAAAATGGCGCGGGGGGCGTTCCTGCTGATTTACACTGAATAATATGTAAATCAGCGAGATACACAAATTCACGAACGTACGCGGACCCGCAGTTTCTTACGACGTTTCCGTAGCGGTTTTCCCGGCATATACTTACCCCTGCTTCTATGAGGCGCAGCCAATGTTAAGTATAGCCGTCGTTCCCGCGTCGATTTTGAATTTTTTGACGTCGTTTGTGTACGCCGATTCAGAAACCCGCGCGTCGCAAGTTACGCTCACGTCGAAACCACTAACGTCCTAGTGACGTCAGTGGGAGCAATGCACGCCGGGAAATTTCACGGACGGCGCATGCTCATTTAAATCGGCGCGGGAACGCACCTGATTTAAATAGTACACTCCCCCTAGCCGCGGAATTTGAATTCCGCCGGGGGATTTGCGAGACGCCGCCGCAAGTTTGGAGGTAAGTGGTTTGTGAATTACCCACTTGCCTCTCAAACTTGCGGCAGCGTATCTTAAATCAGATAGATCACGCAGATCTAAAGATCCGCTGATCTACCTGAATCTGGCCCCATGTCTTTTAAAAGGTGGACAGCTTTGCTCAGTATATTCCAAACCCTCAGGTAGAGATGTTGTAAGCATTCAACAAGCTTGCTCAGTAGTACGTTACCCAGCTCAATAAAGTAGTGTACTGTCTGTGTCCTCTGCAGTGTGCACCTAAAGCTACGTGGTGTGTGTACTGTCTGTGTCCTCTGCAGATTGTGCACCTAACATAAAGCTGGTGTTTCTTATATTTACTCCTAGAAGCAGGGATCTGCTCATATTAATACTACAGGCAGGGTATATTGCTGCAAGTACTTTCACGTGGTGTACTGTCTGTGTCCTCTGCAGTGTGCACCTAAAGCTATGTGGTGTGTGTACTGTCTGTGTCCTCTGCAGTGTGTACTGTCTGTGTCCTCTGCAGTGTGTACTGTCTGTGTCCTCTGCAGTGTGCACCTAAAGCTACGTGGTGTATGTACTGTCTGTGTTCTCTGCAGAGGTTTTGTCAGCTCTGCAGGGGCAGGCTTAGAGATGATTGACGCCACGTCAGATTAAGCCAGGAATGGTGGTTTGCGACAATGGCACCAACCTCCTCTCCGCCCTGCAACAGGGACAACTGACCCCTGTGCCCTGTTTTTCACATGTTCTTTTTTTTTAAATCAAAACGTCGTTTATTGAGCATAATATAAACGTGTTACAAAAAAAAAGGGGTATAAAACGGTGCAACATGCACCACAAGCAAGGGTAAAGTACAATGTCAATTATCAACCGTCTAGATACAGTAGAATATTAAAATAGAGGGCTAATCATCCGTGCAATTGCAGAACACAACCGGAGTCATAGCTAGCATACAAGTCGGGTCCTAGAGGTATGGAGAGGTAAATAGTACGGAACTTTATTCATCTGGGGCAACACAGGTGGAGGCTTCACCCAACCATCTATCCCAGACCTTATGGTATTTGTCGGGACAACCCCTGTGAACATAGAGAAGCTTTTTGTAGGGCAAAGGAGCATTTACAGCTCTAATCCATTGCTGAAGGGTAGGGGGGGGGGCCCCGCATCCACGTTTTCGCTATCTGAAGCCTGGCCAGGAACAGTGTCTCTTGCAAAAAAACATTAAGATATTTCTCGGCCTCAGACAGCGAAAAGAGCCCAAGTAAACATTGGCGGGGGCTTAGGGAGAGCGGGGAACCCATACGATCGTGGAGAAATTGGACCACCTGGGTCCAAAACCCCTGCACACAGGGACAGTCCCAGATGAGGTGATAAAAGGAGGCGTTGGGAAAATCACAGCCCGGGCAGTTGGGATTGCTACCTGGTCTATATTTTGAGATACGGTATGGGGTTAGGTACGACTGATGTAGGATATAGAGTTGGGTAAGGCGGTCGGAGATTTTGGGGGAAACTAATCTACAATTAGCGAGGACTTCGTCCCAGTCCTCCACCGACACCGCCCCCAGCTCGGGTTCCCAGCGGGACTTTGTCCGCTGGAGAGTGGCAGCCGCCGAGGGCGCGAGGAGATATAAATAGAGTTGTGAAATCAGTTTCTTGGGGTCCGAACCCAGCACAATGTCAACAGGCAGCGGGATCTCTAGCACTGGGATATCAGTGCCGAACTGAGTGGCAAGTGCATGGCGGAGTTGAAGATACCTAAAGAGCATATGGTTTGGTAGAGAGTGGGTGTCTTTGAGAGACTGAAAGGTCCTGACCGAGCCGTTAGCAACAACCTGTGTGAGGTAGATAATTCCGCTCTTAACCCAAAGACCACGGTCTGGGACCGTAGCCAGCTCGGGCAAGAGAGGGTTATCCCAGAGGGGTGTGTGAGAGTGCGGGGACGGTGCCTCGCCAACCGATAGGGCGGTTTGCCATATTTTACGGTGATGGAAGAGTGTTTGACTCCTGTCGCCTGACCGTTGGAAGCCGCGGGGCACACAGAAGAGGATCTGAAAGGGGTGCGAGACCGGGCCAGGGGCCTTGGAGCACACCATGGCCAGATAGCGCCCCCTGTCCGAGTGGTTAATATAGTAAAAGTGGGAGAGCTGGGATGCCACATAATAGAGGAAGAGATCGGGGACCGAGGCGCCGCCTTGACTGGAGGGGCACTTCAGGACCCGCCACGGCAGCTTGTGCCTGGAGGAGCCCCATATAAATGAGTTGATAATGGATTCCATGGATTTAAAAATACGGGGGGGGATATACAGCGGGGCGTGCCAAAAGGCGTAGAGTAGCTTAGGGAGGAGAATCATTTTAACCAGGCTTATGCGGCCCATGACTCCGATGGGGAGGCGGGACCATGTTTGTGTTTTGGTTTTCAGGGTGTGAAACAGTGGCTCAATATTGAGGCGTATATAGTCTTGGGGACACCTAGTGACAAGGACACCCAGATACTTGATGACGTCCGTTCTCACCAGTGGAAGGGCAGCCTGCGCCGCAGTGGGAGGGCCGAGGTCCAGGGGAAGGATGTGTGACTTTGACCAATTGATCTGCAAACCCGAGTATTCCCCGAATTGAGATATAACTTGGAGAGCTGTTTGGAGCGAAGGACCCGCATCCGATAAGTAGAGGAGCATATCGTCGGCGTATAGACTGAGTAGCTCATTAACCCGACCGCAGCGCAGCCCGTTAATCCCAGGATGGCAGCGCAGGGCTATACTAAGGGGCTCCACGGCGAGGGCATACAGCATAGGCGAAACAGGGCAACCTTGGCGAGTGCCGCGCGAAAGGGGAAAGGGAGAGGAGGTTCTACCATTGACTCTAATGCGCGCCGTGGGGGCATGGTAAAGAAGCTGAAGCCACTTCACAAAGTGAGGGCCGAACCCGAATCTGCCAAGGCACTCCCATAAGTATTTCCATTCGACCGAATCGAAGGCCTTGGCAGCGTCTAGGCTAACTACCACTCTGGTGCCCACCTCCGCATGCTGAGCCTGAAGGTTCATATACAGCCTGCGAAGGTTAAAGGCAGTGTTTTTGTTGGGCATGAACCCAGTCTGGTCAGGGTGTATCAGACTAGTTATAATTTTATTGAGACGCAGGGCGAGGATTTTGGCAAAAATTTTCACGTCCAGTTGAAGGAGTGAGATGGGGCGCTAGGATTCGGGGAGTAAGGGGTCCTTGCCAGGTTTAGGGATAAGAACAATGAGAGCTTCGCGCATGGTGGAGGGGAGCGTGCCCGTGTCGAAGACATGATTGTAGAGCGCGCAAAGCCTAGGGACGAGAGTGTCCTGAAAGTGTTTGTAGAATTCGAGGGGAAGCCCGTCGGAGCCCAGGGTTTTGGAAGTGGGGAGGCTTGCCATAGCTGTCTCCACACACACAGTAGTGATGGGAGCTTCCAGCATAGATACTTGGTCCGCAGATAGCGTGGGGAAAGTAACATCCCGCAGAAAAGTGGAGAGCTCCTCCGCGGTATGTTGTGAGGTGGAGGTGTATAGCTTCGAGTAGAACGACCTAAATTCGTCAGCCACCTGGTCAGGGTCCGATAGTAGAGCCCCACACGCCGCACGGAGGGACACTACCACAGGGGGCTTGTGTTCCAGATGTGCCATATAGGCAAGGAGTCGACCGGCTCGCTCTCCATGTTCGTACATACGCTGCTTACTGAAGAAAATACCCTGACGCGCTTTTTCAAGGTGCAGTTGGTCCGTTAGCCTAATCTGTAGCCGAAGTTGGGAAGCGGTGTTATCCGACGGGTCAGCGCGGAAGTCTCGCTCGAGGGTCCCAAGCCGCTCCTCCGCTTGGCGGAGTAGCGACTTGGACGAGGCCTTGTGTCTATTGATGCAAAAGGATAGAATCATGCGCACGTGGAGCTTAAACGCCTCCCAAACAGGACCCGCCGCGGCAGAGCCATTATTTGTGGTGAAGAAGCGGTCCCATTCAGCCCCAACAGTGTCCAGGTCAGGGAGGACTCTCAGCCAGAAGGGGTTAAGGCGCCAGGTCTGGGCCACGGGGGGCGACGGGAGCTTGAGTTTGACCCAGTATGGGGAGTGATCAGAAAGCGACCTAGAGTCAAAACCTACCTCAAAGAGATGCGGGAGAAGGGAGGGGGTTACAAGGATAAGGTCTATGCGGGACATTACTGCGCGGGAGGGGGTGAAGCAGGAGAATCCTAATTGGGTCGGGTGCCTATGCCGCCAGGTGTCGGTCAGGGCGAATTCAGCTAGAAACTTACCAAATCTAGTGGTCCCCGGCGAGGGACCCACCGGGGCGCTTGGACCCAGTCTGTCCAAGGACGGGGAAATGACCATGTTAAAGTCATCTGCCCAAATGGCAGGCACTGAGGGATGTAGAGCCATATAAGCTACCCCACGCTGAAGGGCCTCAAATTGAAAGGGGGGAGGGATATAAAAGGCAAGGAGGAGTACCTCAAGGCCCCCGATGGTGGCATGCAAAAATAAGTAGCGGCCCTGGGGATCTGACTGTAACTCATGGAGTAGGAACTGCTGTGATCTTGCCACCAGCACCGCCACCCCGCGGGAGTTAGAGGTGTGGGGGGCCTGATATATCCACCCCACCCAGGCTTTCCTGAGGCTCAGCTGTTTTTGCCCCACTAAATGTGTCTCTAACAAAATGGAAACATCTTCACGCATGGATTTCAAATGTGAGAGGACTGCCGAGCGTTTAACGCGGTCCCCCAGACCGCGCACGTTCCAGGTCACTACCTTAAGGGATGCCATGCGTAGGTACGATGAAAGCAGGGACTGAAAGACCGCCCTCCCAAAAGCCGGGAGGTGGCCAGCAGATCAGGGCATACCAGCGCCTCCACACAGTTATAGGAAGCATATAGGGAAGCATAGAGTATCCGGTGGGAGTCACACGTCCCCCGGGGGTCTCGACAGCGACCGACCGGGGGAGGTGCGAGGCCCACCGGGCAATGGAGGGACCATCTAACATGAGCAAGAGCACAGAAAAGTATTCAATAACAGTTGTGTGACACATTGACATTGACATTTGCAAGGAAAAAAGGAAAAAAAAAACACAAAACATAAATAACAACTTCTTGGTCAGCATGAGAACCAAGTCCTGCAAGAACACTGGACCGGCATAGCAGGTTTAACACCCCACCACCCACCGAAAGTCTGGGGGTAGGGGCCGGCCAGGGAAACCTCGGCTTTGCGGTGGTTGCCAGGGGTGATGACATTACCCTAAGTCCAGGACAACCAGCGCGATCAGGGGGGGCGACCAAACTGAAGAGCACGCAGCGGTGCAAGGGGGTATCCGATTATGTGGGACACCTGTGTGGGTGAGCCGCCCGTGGCTCAAGGTAGGGGAAGCAGCGTCTGGGGGGGTAAGGTGAGGGGTGAGCTGGCCACCAGGGCAAACAAGGATAAGGGGGCAGGGGCAGGCCCGAAGGCAACACGGCCAACTCACGGTTAGGAAGTCTGAGGTGCAGGGACAACGATGCCAGGGAGAAGTATCAAGGTAGGCGCCGTGGGACGGATGGCCAGCACGGGTGTTCAGGTGTGGGAAGATCCGGCGCCCTCTCGTCGCTCCAGCCAGGATAGAACAGCCTGCGGGTCCTCAAAAAACTGAGCCTTGCCGTCACATACGACCCGGAGCCGTGCAGGAAAAAGCATGGCGTATGGAAGGTGATGCACCCGAAGCTGCCGCTTCGCCTCCGTAAAGCGCGCCCTTTTCTTCTGAACCTCCGATGAGAAGTCCGGATAGACAGCGATAGTGATGTTACCAAGAGGGATGTTCCCCTTCTCCCGGGTGAGCCTGAGGACAGCATCTCGGTCACGGTAGTTGAGCAGTTTAGCGATGAAAGTCCTCGGGGGTGCACCTTCAGGAGGGGGCTTGGCGGCTAGGCGATGGGCGCGCTCCACAACGAAAGTGGGGGAGAAGGCCTCTCTGCCGAAGGTTTTGATGAGCAGGTTTTCAAGGTAGGTAGGGGGATCCGCTCCTTCAGAACGCTCAGGGAGCCCCACAAAGCGTAGATTGCACCTTCGAAGGCGGTTCTCCATATCGTCCTGCTTGGAGAGCACCGCTTGCAGCTGATGCTGCAAACTTTCCACCGAGACCTGGAGCGGGTGTAGGCCATCTTCCACGTGCTCAAGCCTGCGCTCCGTCTCCGACACCCGCTCGCGTAGCTTGTGCATATCGTGACGCATATGGGAGATATCTACCTTCACCTCTTCGATCCGGGAGGTGAGGGAAGTTTGGCAGGCAGCAATAGCTTCCAGGACCCGGGCGGTATCGCCAGAAGGCCGGTCCTCTCCCCCCAGCAGCATGGCGGCGCCATCTTCCTCCCCCGTGTCCCGCTCACCATGCCGGCCTTTGTCCTGCTTAGCAAGGGCTCCGGGTCTCTTAGGGGGCGACATGTTGGTCCCGAGTATCGGGGGAAGGGGTGGATGTGCCTGCGGTCGGTTGGTAGGGAGGATTCCCCCAGGATTCTGTTGAAAGGATCAGCCACGAGCGGAGCTCTCACCCAGCACGTCTTACTCCATGCGACTCCAGACCACGCCCGCCTTTTTCACATGTTCTTAACTTGGTGGTGCAGCGGTTTTTGGGCAGGTACCCGGACTTACAGGATGTCCTGAAGCAGGCCAGGAAATTCTGTGTGCATTTCCGATGGTCATATAATGCCAGTGCTCGGCTGGCAGACCTCCAAAAGGAATACAACCTGCCCAAGAACCACCTAATCTGTGACATGCCCACCAGGTGGAACTCTACGTTGGCCATGCTGCAGCGGCTGCACACACAGCAGAGGGCCATCAATGAGTATCTGTGCCAATATGGCAGCAGGACAAGGTCAGGGGAGCTTGGTTTTTTCTCCACGCCAGTGGGCCATGATCAGGGATGCATGCACTGTCCTGTCACCATTTGAGGAGGCCACGAGGATGGTGAGCAGTGACAGTGCATGCATCAGTGAGACTGTCTCTCTTATTCACCTGTTGGAGCACACGCTGCGTGGAATAATGGACAGGGCCCTTGAGGCAGAACAGAGGGAGGAAGAGGAGGACTTCCTTACCTCTCAAGGCCCCCTTTATCCAGACACTGTTCCTGCTTGCCCGCCTATCACACAGGAAGAGGAGGAGGATTGTGTCAGCATGGAGGTGGAGCCTAGCACTCAGAATCAGCAGCAGTCTTCAAGGGATCAATTACAGTCCCAAGAAACCCATGGACTTGTACGTGGCTGGGACGAGGTGGCTGCGGATCATGTCGTCCTCAGTGACCCAGAGGACTCCGCACCGAATGCCTCAGCAAACCTACGTTGTATGGCCTCCCTGATCCTGCAAAGCCTGCAGAAGGATCCTCGTATTCGTGCTATCAAGGAGAGGGATCATTACTGGCTGGCAACCCTCCTTGATCCACGTTACAAGAGTAAGGTTGCGGACCTTATCTTGCCGGGAAAGAGGGAGCAGAAGATGAAACATCTTCGGGAGGCCTTGCAGAAAGGTATGTGCAACGCATTCCCAGATACTGGGAGGTTACAAAATTCTGGTCCTGGACAACGTGTTGCTGAGGCTTCGGTCAGTCACAGAAGGAGCGGTGGAGAAGGTGACCGTCTGACCGATGCGTTCAGACAATTTTTTAGTCCGCAGCCCCAAGGTATGACCGGTTCCAGCAACCATCGCCAGCGTCTGTTTTACATGGTGCGGGAATACCTAGGGGCAAGATCAGACTTGGACACCTTTCCCAGCGAAAATCCTTTGGCTTACTGGGTCTTGAGGATGGATCACTGGCCAGAGTTTGCACAGTACGCAAATCTGTCAGATTTTCAGGTGGACTTGCCTCCATTTATTCCTATGGAGCATGTCCGCTGACACCCGCTGCTATGCGATCCTGTCTGTGAAATCCAATCAGATGGTGACCCTATTTTCCATCCGTCTTGCGGATCGGATAAAAACGGAGAGCGGGGCTCTGACAGGTCCGTCTTAGCACAGTGAGCGGAGACAGACCTGTCATCCACCTGCTCAGTGGGGATCAGCGGATCGAAATTTCTCTTCACTGCCTGGACATGGTGTGCACGGTGAGAGTTTCTGAAGGTTCCCACAAGGAACTTCTTGCCCCTCCACCATTGCTAGGTGGATTAGACAAGTTACCATTGGAGCCTATAGTCTGAAGCATAGGGGTTCTCTTCTTCGTGATAAAGCACACTTTATGAGATCTGTTTCTTGGGCTCTTCAGCATCAGTCTCCTTTTTCTCAGATATGAAAAACTGTCACTTGGGCAAAGTTCTACCAGGTGGAGGCTCAAGCCTTCTCTGATGCCAGTTTCAGGTGTAAGGTGCCACAAACTGCTCTCTGAGTCTGTCTACTTGACCTGTCTAATATGTGGGCCTGTTGGCTTTGTTTACTGAGCTACCCACCTCTTGGTTGTTTTTAATTGTCCCAGTGGTATCAAATTAAAGAGCCTGTGTCCTGTACTGTGTGATCAGGATAATAGGATTGACTTACCAGTAAAATCCCTTTCCTGGGGTACACTATAGCACACCAGACCTTCCCCTCTGTTCTTATGATTTCCCTATTGATTGCTACAAAACTGGGGCTAGCTGGGAGTGGGAGAAGTTATATAGGGAATGTCCCTGCAGCCTTCCTTTTTTTGGTAGTGTCCAATCTAGGGTGCCCACGTGTCCCGGATTGCCCGGGACTGTCCCTTAATTGGCATCTGTGTCCCTGTTCCCGGATGCCTTCATTGCGGGACAATACAGTGTCCCGGAATGAAGCACTGGGTAAAGTCATGATCATTTCAGTGGGGGAGTCTGAGCCGCGGTAGCGCTGTCTGCAGCATGCAGAACCACCTCCACCTGACTTTCATTGTGCTCACTGGTTGCTAGAGCCGCTTGGCGTGTAGCAACCAGTGACATCACGGCTGCAGTGCACCCCCTCTGTTCAGAGCTGAAAGCGCGGGAGGATTTCACTTCCTCCTCCGACCTCCGCGCTTCTGCTCTGTCTGTCTCCTGGGACCCAAAGCAGCTGAGCTCCGAGGCTGCCCTTTGACACACCAGAGAGGGACAGTCTCACAGCATCTGATGTGAGAGGGAGAGCAGCAGCATCTGATGTGAGAGGGAGAGCAGCAGCTTCTTAGAACAACAGAGAGTGGCGGCCCCGGGGAGAAGCAGGAGGCTGACTGGAAGGAACAGCGCGAGAGGGAGTGAGAGAAGACCTGACCTGAGCAGCAGTGACATCCTCCCAGAGCCTGCACACCTTCTCCCAACGTCTGCTCCAGCTGTGCCTATCATCAAGAAGGCTGACAGAGAGGACAAGGATGGTCTGGAGGTAGGTGCATACATCACACACACCTACCCACAGACAGGGGCTGGGACAGGGGGTACAGGAAGGACTGCAGGCCAGCTTAGGAGGTCAATTTCACTCACCACCCCCCCTCTCTCTCTCCCACCACTTCTCTCTCTCTCTCTCTCTCTCTCCCACCCCTTCTCTGTCTCCCACCCCTTCTCTCTCTCCCACCCCTTCTCTCTCTCTCTCTCTCTCCCACCCCTTCTCTCTCTCCCACCCCTTCTCTCTCTCCCCCCCCCTCTCTCTCTCTCTCTCCCAGCCCTTCTCTCTCTCTCACTCCCACCCCTTCTCTCTCTCCCACCCCTTCTCTCTCTCTCTCTCTGCCCCCCTCTCTCTCTCTCTGCCCCCCTCTCTCTCTCTCTCCCACCCCTTCTCTCTCTCCCACCCCCTCTCTCTCTCTCTCCCACCCCTTCTCTCTCTCTCTCTCCCACCCCTTCTCTCTCTCCCACCCCTTCTCTCTCTCCCACCCCTTCTCTCTCTCTCCCACCCCTTCTCTCTCTCTCTCCCACCCCTTCTCTCTCTCTCTCTCTCCCACCCCTTCTCTCTCTCCCACCCATTCTCTCTCTCTCTCTCCCACCCCTTCTCTCTCTCTCCCACCCCTTCTCTCTCCCACCCCTTCTCTCTCTCTCTCCCACCCCTTCTCTCTCTCCCACCCCTTCTCTCTCTCTCTCCCACCCTTCTCTCTCTCCCTCTCTCTCCCACCCCTTCTCTCTCTCCCTCACCCCTTCTCTCTCTCTCTCACCCCTTCTCTCTCTCTCTCTCCCACCCCTTCTCTCTCTCTCTCTCTCTCCCTCTCTCTCTCCCTCTCTCTCTCCCACCCCTTCTCTCTCTCCCACCCCTTCTCCTCTCTCTCCCACCCCTTCTCCTGTCTCTCCCTCCCTCTCTCTCCCACCCCTTCTCCTGTCTCTCCCTCCCTCTCTCTCCCACCCCTTCTCCTCTCTCTCCCACCCCTTCTCCTCTCTCTCCCTCCCTCTCTCTCCCACCCCTTCTCTCTCTCTCCCACCCCTTCTTCTCTCTCTCCCACCCCTTCTCCTCTCTCTCCCACCCCTTCTCCTCTCTCTCCCTCCCTCTCTCTCCCACCCCTTCTCCTCTCTCTCCCTCCCTCTCTCTCCCACCCCTTCTCTCTCTCTCTCTCCCCCACCCTTTCTCTCACCCTCACCAAGCCCCTCTCCCCTCCCAAGTGGACACTAACAGTTGAGAGTTAGTGATCCCATCCCTTCCCAAGCACTGACACTTAACCCATGCCCCCAGCACTGCCTGTCTGCCACTGACCTCATCCTCCTAATGAAGGACTACAGGTCCCAGCATTAGTCCCTTAGAGCTGAGGATCTGACATGCTCCCCCAATGGACGGGGTGGGAATCGGGTAGGTCAGTGTAATAATCAGGTAGGTCAGTGTAAGAATCAGGTTAGTGTAGTGGTCAGGTATTTCAATGCAGCAATCAATTCGGTCAGTGTAGTGGTCAGGTAGGTCAGTGTAGGAATCAGGTACAGTAGGTCAGTGTAGTAGTGGGGTAGGTCAGTGTATGTGCAGTTTTTACCCCAGATCCCTTGGGTCATTTGTATTTCTTTTGTGGTTTACAGGGTTTTAAATACAACTTTAGTGCCTTAGATATAAACAGCATTTGTTTCATGTATGTTAGCCCAACATCGCAAGAACAATTACACTCTGTGAATCTAAGTGGCTGCCTGCAGCTGCAATGTTGGGCTTCCATACATGAAACAAATGCTTAAATAGGTAAGGGGCGGGGCCTCTCGGCCACGTCATATGGCGGCACTGCCTCCTTGTGATGTCACCGACCGCTGCTTGCTGGGGGGGGGGGGTCCCTGAATGGCTGTATGGAAATGTGGTCACCCTAGTCCAATCACCTGAAGGTAGCTGCATATAGCCCAGTTATAATGGTGTCCTGTACTATACAGATTTTACTGATAAGTCAAAACATTTATTTTTCTGGAGTTCAACTTTAAAGTCCCCACCTGATATGACTGTTCCCATAGCAGAATAAGAAAGGAGATGCAAGGCAGCCCATACTTTAGTAGCGGGTTGAACAAAAAAACTGACCTGATTCCCCCATCCATACATTCAAGGTGGTTGGGGAATCCTCTGTACATTGAGACTTCCCGGCTGTCATACTACACACATCCATGCTGCAGGCTATTGCAGCACTGATTGAGATAATAGAAGTCTATAGCAAAGCGCAGCTAGCCCAGGAAAGTTGCAAATGCACTGCTCTGCACCCGTGGTGCAGATAAACGCAGCACATCAGTGTGAAAGCAGCCTTATAAAAGGGTTTAGAAAGTAAGTTTAATTACATTTACAATTTGGGGGGGGGGGGGGGTGGTAAAAAACCCATAGTTAAGATGTTTTTTAATCACCTCCACCCCAACCGCACCCCCTTTAGCTGCAGTGGCCAGACGTGTACATGTTGTAGCCACAGCAGGAGTTATAAGCCCTGTCATAGTTGATGGGTTTAACACCTGCCAAGCATAACCCATTCAAGTGAATGAGGCCCTGCAACCTTGTGCAGTACTGCAAACAAGGGGTTAAAGCAGGCATTCTTGTGTTGCTTTCTCACCACCTACTTTAACCCCTTGGAACTACAGAAGCATGCCGCTGTGGGGCACTTGCAGTGTGACCCTATTTACTTGAATGGGTTGCGATTGGTAGGCAAGTAGCACCCAAATGAAAAAAGGGGGTTTAATTGCTGCTGTGGCATGTGTACACCTTTGGCTGCTGCGACTCAACCACAGGGTTTTATTACCCCCAACTTTACATGTAAACGAGCCCTAAGGGTGCCGATGCAACTAAGGGCTCATTCAGCAGGCACTGTTTGACAGGTGGTGAGGAGGCGATATGTTACCTCCTCACCACCTAGATTTAAGCCCATGATTGCCGTGCAATGCACATGATTGCGATATGGTAGTACGGCAATTCGAGATTTAAATCAGGTGTGAGGAAGCGACACTGTGCTTGGTGATCTTTGACTTCTCCCATGTTGTTCAGGTGGATCTCTACCTCTTTCAGGTTGCCTACCCCTGACCTAGAAGTTTGACGTGCAAGGGAGGAGCAGAGTAAATTCTTTAAAAAAGAAAAAGCAGTAAATAAAAATCCTATTCGTGTATGAGGACCGAAGGAGGGGTAGAGCAGAGGGATACAGTTTTGGTGGGTAAAGATCAGCTTTAAAGGGTCACTAAAGGAAAAACATTTTTTTGCTGAAATGACTGTTTACAGGGTATAGAGACATAAAAGTTAACCGATTCCTTTTAAAAATGATTAAAAATAGATTAAATTCAATCATATAATGTGCCTACAGTTTCACTTTCGTTTTTAAACTGGTTTCATGTTTCTGTGAAGTAAAGAGACCCACAGAACAAAAACAAACAAATCCAGGGCAGTGTTTTGTTTTTAAAATGAATCTGATTGGTTCTGGGAAGTTTTAGACACGCAGTAATGACAGCTTAGACCATTGTGAAAAGCTCCCAGTACTGTGGTTATAAGGAAATAGACAACCAGGAAGTGTGGAGATCAGAGCAGTTTTACAGCAACATCAAAGCAAAAACGAGCAATGAGGACATGAAACCAGTACTGCAGTAAGGTAAAGGAAGCTATTTAGCTAAAAAAAAAAAATTCCTTTAGTGATCCTTTAAGGTTAAAAAAAACTTTACCTTTATAATCACTTTAATAAATGCCCCCAGTGTAAGCAGAGGCTGCTTTACCCTTATTTCTACATCTTTCTGGGGTTAGGAAGAGTTGTTCCACTTGAAGGAAACCCCCAAACCAACTATAACCATTCCATTGATTTCTCTCTGTCCATTTAGCAGAAGGTTTGGTAGTTGTAGCTGATCTTTGTAAGAGTTTTTTTTCTCTTTGTAGTCAGACAAGAATCCTTCTCGATTTTCAATGGCACATCATCTCTTCTTGTAAAGGGCCTGAGTTGTTCCGTCTTGAAATTCTCACTTCAAATGAAGCAATAAAATCTTAAAGTATTACTAAACCCATAAAAAAACAGTCTGTATATGCAGTAAAAGCATGCTGGTTATACTCGCTATGGAACTTAAGGTGTTAATCCTCCGCACGGTGTAAAAAGACTGTTTGATCCGGTCTTCTCTGATCCTCCCCTTCTTCCACTGTCCCCAATCCATCTCCTGATAGCACATGGCCCTAGGACAGTGGTCATCAACCCTGTCCTCAGGGCCCACTAACAGGCCAGGTTTTATGTATTACCTTGGGGAGATGCAGACTATAATACTGTAATCACTGAGCAGCAAATGATATCACCTGTGATGTAGTATTTCAGTTATCTTGCAAACCTGGCCTGTTAGTGGGCCCTGAGGACAGGGTTGATGACCATTGCCCTAAGAGACGTTCTGCACATGCTCATTTTGGTGTGTTTTGCTATTTTTTTTTTTTTTTGGGGGGGGGTGGGGGTGTGCATGTGATCAGCACAGGACCGATTAACACTGTCCAGAGGGTCGGGGATCATGCAGCCTCATAGGACAGTCAGAGGAGAAAGAAAACTCCTCCTTCAAGCTTTAACCAGTGCTCAGGCAGACACCGTTAAGCCTCGTACACACAATCAGATTTCCGGATTACCGAATGTCCGGTTTTTGTTGCATGCTAGTCTCATGTTGAAAGTGAAGAGGTTACTCACCATATGAAAATTCTCATATGACAGAATCCAACTTCAGAAGTGACTTCATGTTTTGTATGTATTCTTTCCTTTCTGAGCATGCGTAGTCTTCCGCTTGAAATTTTTAGTGGGACTGTGACAGGGCGGTGGATAGATCGGACACTTTTGGGACCAATGACATTTATACAGCGATCAGTGCTATAAAAATGCACTGTTACTGTATAAAGTGTTTTTTTGATCACCTCTGCGGTTATTTTTTGCACTATAAGCAAAAAAAAAAAGTGACAATTAAAAAAAAAAAAAGATTATATATATATATATTTTTTTTACTATAATAGAGATCATAAATTAAAAATGTCTTCATCAGTTTAGGCCAATATGTATTCTTCTATATATTTTTGGTAATAAAACAATAAGCATATATTGATTGGTTTGCGCAAAAGTTATAGCTTCTACAAAATAGGGGATAGATTTATGGCACTTTTTTTTTTTTTAAACTAGTAATGGCGACAACCTGCAATTTTTAGCAGGACTGCAGCGAACAGATCGGACACTTTTGACACATTTTTGGGACCATTGACATTTATACAGCCATCAGTGCTATAAAAAATGCACTAATTACTGTGTAAATGTCACTGGCAAGAAAGAGGCTAACACTAGGGGGCGATCAAGAGGTTACATGTTTACTGTCGTGTGCGTTTCTAAACGTGGGGGGGATGAAACTGACTGGCGACAGATCGCTGTTCCTAATCACACACACAGTTCTGGCTCTCGTGCACACAACCACGGGTGGCCTGCGGACATGCAATCAACTTTAAGACCTTTTTATATGCAACAGAAGTATTAATTCAAAGGATGAGAACGTGTCTCAAGTGTCAACAATGTTATGAGGTGCTGACAGTGAAGCTTGGCACATCTTGCCATCTTCCAGCACTGTGAGATAACCATCCTCTGTCACCAGTTGTCATCTTCTCTCTACGGCGATTGGGTGGGCCACTGATGATATAACAGCAGTAATGAACTGAAAACAACTCTGAAGAGTTTCAAATAAGTAACCAAGTTACATCATTCCAGCAATTATCGTACAGATGAGACAAGAGCATACATAAGCATGTGGAAGAGAAAAAATATGATTAACCTGTCGAGAAGAAAAATTTTTTTTTTGGGCAGTGCTAGGCCAAGTCTCTTCTGCCAATGAGCTCTAACAAAATTTTCTGCATTACTATATACTTAGGTCTTAGCTAGGGCTACACAGATATCACTTTTTTTTTAAGAACGAGTACAAGTACCGATATTTGTTTAATTTATTTCCTCCAAGTATTCACCAATACAGATTATCAATACTTTTTTTTTTAATGTCATGTGACAGTGGCATAAATATGCAGCACCGATAGGTGACATGGATGGACAGAGTGTGAGTGTGTGAGACAGAGAAAAGGGACTAAGGACAGAGATAGCCCAGTCCCTTTGCACTGAAAATGAATTGACAGGAAACAGAGACCCCTCCCATTTCCAAAAAAAACATAAGCAGAGTAAACACAGTTTAACTACTTCCCACCCACCATATGAAGTCAGGAAAGTGGTTCTGTTATGCTGATCGGACATCATAATCGCTGTTGTGGTATGTCAGTCGGACACACCGCATATCCAATCTAGGTAAAGAGTCTACCATGCGATCACGATGTAAACAGGAAGAACCAATTATCGACTTTTCCTTTCCCACGTCTGACAGAAGTGAGTAGAGGAGAGCACAGCTCACCCAGGACCACCAGGGATGCCAATGTGTGCCCACATATGATGCCAAATCAGTACCAATCAGTGCCTCCGTAGCAGTGATGCCATCAGTGCCAATCTGTACCACCTTATCAGTGCCGCCTCATCAGTGAAGGAGAAAACGTACTTATTTACAAAATTTTATAAACAGAAAAACAAAAAACATATTGTTTTTCAAAAATGTCAGTCTAAAACCCCCAGAGGTAATCAAATACCACCAAAATAAATCTCTATTTGTGGAAACAAAATGATAAAAAAATGTTGTTTGGGTACAAAGTAGCATGACTGCGCAATTGTCATTTAGACAGCGCTGAAAACGGGCTTGGGGGGGCGCTTAGTGTCTAGTATTGACGTGGTTAAGATGCTCAGTTATGAATTTACAGAGTCAGTGATTACTGACTATGCATTCAGAAAAAGGAAGGAGCTGGTATATGACAGATTTACCAGCTCCTTCCTCTGCTCTCCATCCTGACCAATCTGGGACAAGGGGAGGGGGGACTGGAGGATGACATGGGGATCAGGGGACCCAGAGAGAGGGAGGGCACAGGCGGGGGTGACTGGTGTGGCAGTGGAGGCCATTCCCACCACTGATCTCCCTGTATAGCTTTCAATAAAGCAGCTGAAAGCCGAGGGAGAGGAGGAGAAGCGGCTGTCAGGTGCTATACAGGGAGATCGGTGCTTGCAACTCCCCCCACTACCGCACCGATCACCTGTGAGGCTGCCTGGCCCCCGTGTTCAGCTGGTCCGTTATAACAGTCATCAGTTTACGCATCAGAGCATTTGCACAAGTATCGGTGCAACCCTAGTTTTAGCTCAGAAACATAGCGATAGAGGAAAGAAAAAAAAAAAAAAAAATACATCTCAAAAATAGAAATTTACCATTTATTTTTTCCTATGGCCCAATTCACTAATTACTAAAGTTTTCTCATCTACAAATGATCAAATTATATTCGGTAATGCTAATGTGACTAGTGCAGACTGTACATGAAGAGGGATGCTTTTTTGTACTTCTGTAATGGCGTACTCCAGATTTGAAAATGTACACTGCAGAGCAGATAAGCCATAAGTTCTTCTGCTGTTCGCTACATTGATCTTTTGATTGTATGTTTTCTTGTTCCCCCAATATACCGTATATACTTGAGAGTATAAGCAAAGTTTTTCAGCCATTTTTTTAGGGCTGAAAATAGCCCCCTCGGCTTATACTCGAGTCAGTGCACCTGTCGGGTCATGGGCATCCATTTTTCAGAAGTCGCGGCTTCCTCCTGGTCCGTGATAGGCGGTAGCGGAACACAGTGTCAAACGCCTATCACGGAGGTCCTCTCATCCTCGGACTTTCCCAGCAGACACTGTGTTCAGCCTATAATAGACGTCCTCTTGTCTGAGAATTAACCACTTCCTTACTGGGCACTTAAACCCCTTCCTGACCAGAGGACTTTTTGCGATTCGGCACTGCGTCGCTTTAACTGACAATTGCGCGGTCGTGCGACGTGGCTCGAAAACAAAATTAACGTCCTTTTTTCCCCACAAATAGAGCTTTCTTTTGGTGGTATTTGATCACCTCTGCGGTTTTTATTTTTTGCGCTATAAACAAAAATAGAGCGACAATTTTGAAAAAAAAAAAAATATTTTTACTTGTTGCTATAATAAATAGCTCAATTTTTTTTTTTTACGTTTTTTTTTTATCCTCAGTCTAGGCCGATACGTATTCTACATATTTTTAGTAAAAAAAAAAAAAAAAAAAAAAATCGCAATAAGCGACTGGTTTGCGCAAAAGTTATAGCGCCTACAAAATAAGGGACAGAATTATTATTTTTTTTTTTTTACTAGAAATGGCGGCGATCTGCGATTTTTATTGGGACTGCGACGTTATGGCGGACACATCGGACACTTTTGACACGTTTTTGGCGCCATTCACATTTATACTGCAATCAGTGCTATAAATATGCACTAATTACTGTATAAAATTTTTTTTTACTAGAAATGGCGGCGATCTGCGATTTTTATTGGGACTGCGACGTTATGGCGGACACATCGGACACTTTTGACACATTTTTGGCGCCATTCACATTTATACTGCAATCAGTGCTATAAATATGCACTAATTACTGTATAAATGTGACTGGCAGGGAAGGGGTTAACACTAGGGGGTGAGGAAGGGGTTAAATGTGTATCCTAATTAGTGTTCTAACTGTGGGGGAAGGGGGGTGACTGGGGGGGTGACCGATCTGTGTCTCTATGTACAAGAGACACAGATCCGTCTCCTCTCTCCCCTGACAGCACCGCTGTCTGCGAGAGCCGGGAATGAGAGATGATCTCATATGTAAACATATGAGATCATCTCTCATTGGCCGCACAGATCGCCTAGGAAACGGCCGCTCCGATTGGCCGTTCACGGCGATCTGTGACTGGCTGTGTCCAAGGGACACGGCCAGCACAGCAGTTCCCCGCTGCGCGCTCGGGAGCGTGCGCGGGGAACGCGAAAAGGGGCGGCCGTAAAAACACGGCCTCCCAGAGAAGTAGAGCCACCCGGCGGCCGTATATAGTCGTATGGCCGTCGGGAAGTGGTTAAAGAAGGTCCGTGATTGGCGGAACACTGAACACAGTGTTTGCTGGGAAACTGAGTCCGAGGATGAGAGGACCTCCGTGATTGGCGGTAGTGGAACAGTGTCAAACGCCTATCACAGACCAGGAGGAGGCCGCGACTTTTGAAAAATGGACACCCGCGACCCGACAGGTACACCGACTATCACAGAACAGAACGGGACCAGGAGGAAGCCACGACTTTTGAAAAATGGTTGCCCGCAGCCTGTCAAAAATACAGGTACACTGAGGCTACAATGGGCACAGTGAGGCAAGCAAATAGGCATTGTTGACCTCTTTTCCGCTTACAGTAGCTGCTGCATTCTCACCCTAGGCTTATACTCAAGTCAATACGTTTTTCCATTTTTGTGGTAAAATTAGGGCCTAGGCTTATACTCATGTATATACGGTAATGGAACCAAGAACTCCTTTATGAAAGTGAGAAAGCACATTCAGATTATAGCAATGTATGGAGCAGATAAATTAAAATAAGTACATCTATTGCAGTGTAGATTATTTCAATCCCCATTACTTTTGATAGCAAAGAAAGGCTAAAACTTGCATAGAATATGTATTTTAAAAAAAAAATACTAGCAGAGATGGTTTACTGATAATATCTTGAAGTTTCTTAAAGAAAGTAGCCTGCAGTCCTGGCGGAGACATGCATAGACCTGCGACAGCAAAATTACCAAGTAAAGCAGCACGCATGGCAGACCGACAACGCTGCTGCTAATTGAGAGGCAGTGGCTTACAGCTGTCAACTGTAAAAGGAAAGTGCTGCTACTTGCCAGGTAACATTCACAAAATGTATTAAAATAAAACGATGGCATACCTCCTGTGCCATTCCTTCAAATCGCTGTACTGTGGCTGTGACACGCACAAAAGTGACGCCATCGCGGCTTGGCTATTCAAGCTCCCAAAGCCAGAGAACCCAGAAGGAACACTGGGTGAAGATGGAAGCCCTGTTAGCAGTGACAGCGTGCCGCTGGAGGCCTTAGTCTTAAGGTAATCATTTCATAATGTGCTACTATGCTGTGCCATGGGGATTTTTTTCCCCACCCCCCCTTATATAAAATGTCAGTTTACTACCTCTTTAATGCATAGAATGGTCAAAGGCTCAAGTTTTTTTTTTTACCTTAATGCACTCAGTGCATCCGGGAAGTATTCACAGGGCTTCACTTTTTCTGCATTTTGTCATTACAGACTTATTCCAAAATGGACAAAATTCATTATTTTCCTCAAAATTCTACAAATACCCCATAATGACATGAAAAAAAGTTTGTTTGAAATCCTTGCAAAATTTATAGAAATTAAAAAACGAAAAAAATCCCATGTCCATAAGTATTCACAGCCTTTGCCCAATACATTGTTGAAGCACTGTTGGCACCAATTATAGCCTCATGTCTTTTTAAGTATGATGCTACAAGCTTGGCCCACACATTTTTGGGCAGTTTCCTTTTTTTTTTGCAGGCCCTCTAGTGCGCCATCATATTGGATGGGGAGCGTCTGTACACAGCCATTTTTAGAGTCAAATATGTTTTTATTGCATTTAACAGAATAAGGAAACATAAGTAACAATCAGATGTTCAATACAATGCAAGTCACGTTTCTAGTACACTGTAGAAAACAAATCCAGTAAAAGTACTAACACACCGCTGTCTCTCAGGTTCAGGCTGTTAAAACCTATATGTGTAGCAGAGGTGACTAATAGGATTGGAGAGTGCACAGCCATTTTTAAATCTCTCCAGAGATGTTCAATTGGGTTCAAGTCTGGGCTCTGACCGGGCCACTCAAGGACATTCAGAGTGGTCTCTGTTATCTTGGCTGTGTGCTTAAGGTCGTTGTCCTGTTGGAAGGTGAACCCTTGCCCCAGTCTGAGGTCCAGAGTGCTCTGGAGCAAGTTTTGATCAAGG
The DNA here is from genome assembly GCF_905171775.1 of Rana temporaria. Classification (NCBI taxonomy): domain Eukaryota; kingdom Metazoa; phylum Chordata; class Amphibia; order Anura; family Ranidae; genus Rana; species Rana temporaria. The sequence goes on along the minus strand of NC_053491.1, from coordinate 75,197,266 downwards.
GTGTTTGTCCATTGCTGCATTCATCTTTCCCTTGATCCCGACTAGTCTCCCAGTTCCTGCCACTAAAAAACAAAGCACCACCATGCTTGACTGTAGGGATAGTATTGGCCCAGGTGATGAGTGGTGCCTGGTTGTCTTCAGACGTGATGCTTGCCATCCAGGCCAAAAAATGTAATCTTTGTTTCATCAGACCAGAGAAACATGTTCCTCAGGGTCTGACAGTCCTTCAGGTGCCTTTTGGCAAACTCCAGGTGGGCGGTCATGTGCCTTTTTCTGGAGGAGTGGCTTCCATCTGGTCATTCTACCATACAGGCCTGAATGGTGGAGTGCTGCAGAGATGGCTGTTCTTCTGGAAGGTTCTCCTCTCTCCACAGAGAAACACTGGAGCTCTGTCAGAGTGACCACCAGGCTCTTGGTCACCTCCCTGATTAAGGCCCTTTTTCCCCGATCAGGTTGGCCGGGCAGGCAGCTCTAGGAAAAAGTCCTGGTAGTTCCAAACTTCTTCCATTTATTGATGATGGAGGCCACGGTGCTCATTGGGACCTTCAATGCTGCAGAAAGGTCTCTGTACTCTTCCCCAGGTCTGTGCATCGATACAATCCTGTCTCGGAGGTCTACAGAACATTCCATGGACTTCATGGCTTGGTTTGTGCTCAGACATGCATTGTTAACTGTAGGACCTTATATAGACAGGTGTGTGCCTTTCCAAATCATGTGAAATCAACTGAATTTACCACAGGTGGGTTCCAATAAAGTTGCAGAAACATCTCAAGGGTGATCAATGGAAACAGGATGCACCTGAGCTCAATTTTGAGTGTCATGGTAAAGGCTGTAAATACTTATGTACTTGTGATTTTTTTATTTTTAATAAATTTGCAAAGATTTCAAACTTCTTTCACATGGTCATTAAGGAGGTATTGTTTGTAGAATTTTGAGGAAAATAATGAATTTAGTCAATTTTGGAATAAGGCTGTAACCTAGCAAAATGTGGAAAAAGCGAAGCGCTTTGAATACTTTCAGGATGCACTGTAAAATAGATTTCACCAAAGATTACAGCTATGCCTCACTCCGTTTAATAGATGGAAAAAAGAAATAAAAATACAAAAACACACCAGTTTCATTTCGCTAAGTTTATTAAATTGGAAACCCTCCCTGTGAGGGTTTGCAGGGGACCTTGAAAAAGTTTTCCGGATGCATGGACACCTGCCATAACAGCTGCTATTAAGACTATACATTTAATGTTAGATCCGTTGAGGAGATGTCTTACTCAGATTAGTAAGAACAGGTACCTGACTACTATCAGACATTTTGTTAGAGCAGTTTTACAGAAGCCAAAGAAAAAAAAAATCACGTCCTTAAAAGTAATAAATATGTGAACAGCAGTCTAAACTCCTTAATATTGACATTTAAATATATTTGCATTGTGCTGAAGAGTGATTAAGATAACACCTTCGAGGAGACAGAACAAAATGTGTGGCAAGTCTTGATTCTACGTAAGTCTCAAAGCATTGTGATCTCAGCATCAAAAACATGGGACTTGATTCAGCACTTTCTATACAGCAGCCCGTCTCTTCCTAAATAAGGAATGTTTTCATACAATAATTTCCTTTTTTTTCACCTAGAACTTTATACAAACTTAAAATCATGATCAATTAAATTAAAGGACATTATGGTTAGTAATGAATAGAATTTGTTTAGCCTTGGACTATGTAAAAACACAGGCGCACAAATGCTCACAATTCTACTGACTAGAGCAGCTAGATCTTGCCTGCAAGTGTAAGGGTTCACAAAGCCCATAAATGTGCAAAGAAATGCAATACAAGAATCCATGCAAAAATATGTGAAGGGAAAACAAAAAAAAATATGGAAATGAGAAACTGAAAAAACAAAACAAAAAAACCTTTATAAATACATATACCCTTCACTGCTACAAGTAACTTGTTTGCAGCAAAGGACCTAAATATGATCTGTATACAAATGGTAGTCTATAGCATTAATTGTATGAGGCAGAGCCGGCACACCAGATTTAATGCTTTAATGTCTGTGCAGTTTCAGTCATGCCATCTTTGGTTGGCTGCAGTACCGAAGGGTTAAAAGGGGCATAACATTGGTTGGAAAAATGTCAACTCTCCGTAGGAAGTTGAGCTTCAATGTCCACTCTACATATGGGGCACTTCTTATTTGTGATCAGCCACTGGTCTACACACACTTGGTGAAAGAGATGCATACACGGGAGCCGTCTGTAGGAAGAGAAAAATAATGGATTATAAATCATGTACATCATAAGCAGAAATATCAGTTATAATGTAAATACCTAAACTATTCAATTACACTTCAACCAGGTATCATTGTGGGCTCCAAGGTAAAAATAAATCAAACTGGGGGCAAGACCCATGTCATGATGTGAGTGTCGTCTGTGACCAAAAGGAAGAAGTGAGGGTGAATCTAATAAATGTATTTGAATACTTCCTCCACTCTAGGAAAGGAAGTGTTTACAGCAATGTGTGCACCACTGAGAAATTGCCACCTTTCTTTCTTGGTGACCACTGTAAAGTATCAATAAAAATGCATCAAAGACCTATCATGCCTTTCCAACTTTTCCACACGTGCTCAAATGCCCATTCAAATATTGTGCAGAAGAAAAGCATGAGAATGAGCTTTTGCGCATGTGTACAATTTTTTTGCGAACGCACATGCATGAAAATGCGTTCAAATACATACAAAATGAAACAGCTGAAAAAGTAGGATGCTTAAACAAGAGTATCGTGTGCAAGAGGCCTAACTGAGAAAAGGGAGATAGAACCAAACCTGAGGGCAGGGAGATTGAACTAGAAATGTATGTAGGGGCCTTCATGACAGAGCAGTGGCATGACAAGTTTTATCACATCAGCTTAAAGGGTCACTAAAGGAAAACATTTTTTTAGCTAAAATGACTGTTTACAGGGCATAGAGACATAATAGTTAACTGATTCATTTTAAAAATGATTAAAAATAGATAAAAAAACAATCATATAATGTGCCTGCAGTTTAGTTTCGTTTTTGCTGTTGTTTGCTGGTTCTCTGATGTACAGAGAGCCACTAGAGGGCAGTCAGCCAATAGAGAGCAGTGATACTTTGTCTAAAACTCCTCAGCACCAATCCAGTTTCGTTTTACACACAGTAATCACACCTCCTTGATTAGTGACCACCGTGGGAAATCTCCCAGTACTGTGGTTATCAGGAAACAGGCAACCAGGAAGTGTCCAGAACAGAGAGGATTTACAGCAACATGAAAGCAAAAACGAACAAAGAGGACATGAAACCAGGACTGCAGTAAGGTAAAGGAAGCTATTTAGCTAAAAAAAAAATTCCTTTAGTGACTCTTTAAGCTGACCATACATAGATCCAGTAGTGTATTTAGGTTTTGTGCTGCCCTAGGCCTGACTAAACCCGTGCACCCCTAATTTAAATATGACCCACCCCTTTCTGTTTAAGACCCACCCTGGAAATTTCGAGTGGGGACACTAGTTCTTAGGGCCTGGGGAGGTGGCATTGGATTTCCTTAATTTGCATAGATTTCCTCTCACTTCCTGTTTGGCTATGGGGCAGGAAGTGAAGGTAAATCTCTGCAATGGGACCGGGATGGTAAAAAATAAACTGACTGGGGCTATAACCCTCCCTTACTTTATCCAAACTGAATTAAAAAAAGTGTTGCCTAAAGTTCTACTTTATCCACAAATTTCTGATAATTTTATGGAGAGGACTAAGAAGACATAACCATGCCAATGATGCAGCATAAAGCACATAGCACAGTGAGGAAGGTTTGTGGTCCAGGATGATAGGACAGTCAAAATTAGAAACAGCTTGCGTTACACCAACAGTGTAGAGCAGGCATATGCAATTAGCGGACCTCCAGCTGTTCCAGAACTACAAGTTCCATGAGGCATAGCAATACTCGTGACAGCCACAAGCATGACACCCAGAGGCAGAGGCATGATGGGACTTGTAGTTTTGCAACAGCTGGAGGTCCGCTAATTGCTTATCCCTGGTGTAGAGCAAGCCGGAAGGGACTCTTTCCGTGCTGCCCCCCTGCAAAGTGCTGCCCTAGGCCTTGTTGGCCTAGGCCAGGATACAGCATTGCACAGATCCCTGCTGAACCGGATGAATTATAATCCATCCATGGGCAGGCTTATAATACCGATCGATTTACGTTACAACCAGCCTGTCAGATTTTTGACATTCGATTACTGTTGGCGGGTAGGAAGCCAGGAAGGAAGGTTCCACTGCGAGGAATCAAAAGAAAAGTCAAGTCATTTTCTTTCCTTCCACCCATGGTGGAAAGAAAGGGAATGGAATCATCTATGGGCTACCTTAGGGGGGGTTGTATGGGTTCGTTTGTCATTTATAAAAAAAAAAAAAAAAAATTTGTACTTGCCTCCACTGTGCAGTTTGTTTCGCACAGAGTGGCCCCGATCCTCCTGTTCTGGGGTCCCACGGCGGCTGTGTCGGCTCCTCCCTGCTAAAGCCAACCCCCTCTGGGAAGCTCTTTGCCGAGGGGATTAGTTGGCGAGCTCTCGTGTTATACAGTTGGCGTCCATAGACGCCAAGTATACGACTCGGTCCCGGCCCCCCCAGCGGCCACGTAATTGGATGCGATTGACAGCAGCAAGAGCCAATAGCTGCGCTGCCATCAATCTATCCAATAAACGGCCAGACTCAGTGGAAAAGAGGACGCCGGGGGACACGCACAGCAGGTAAATGGGCTCAGGCAAGTAAAACGGGCAGGGGGGGCCCATGACAACAAGGTGTTTTTTCATCTTAATGCATATGATGCATTAAGATGAAAAAACACGAGCCTTTAAAACCCCTTTAATCTTACCATTTTAAAAAACTGCCGATTGGAGTTCTCTCTTTATAAAACACAACTCATAATAAAGGTGATGCATATCCTTGGGATGTAGCTAAGCAATGAACTATAACTTTTGCACTAGTAAACTTTCTATACATGACCCATTTCCCTCCGGAGAGGACATGGGTGATGTGTATTACAAGTTAGTTACATTTACACGCTGCTTATCTCGCTTTAAAGAAAAACCAAGTGCCAACAAATTTCAAACCATATCTAAAGTCAAAGTATTATTACCTGACATCTTCACCTTCCTCTAACATAGAAAGGCAGATTGTACATTTTTCTTCAGTGTCTTCCTCACCATCTTGCTTGCCATGCAATTTCCTCTGTGAGAACCAATCAGTGGATACCTTATTAGCAGAGATGAAATTATTGGCAAACTCGGTAAACATGTTTCTTACAAAACGCAAACATTTACCACAACACATAGATATTTCACACGTCCCCATGAGTAATAATTCATACTAAAATCTTTTTTTTTCAGTTGAACAAACTAAAATACAATATATGAAGCCACAACACAGAGGATGCTGAAATAGAAAACACGCATCACACAATGAAATGCTAAACGTCTGCCTAATCGCCCATCAAAAATGATGCCTAGAAGGAAAGAAAATGGTGTTCACAGCCCATACTTTGCTCATGTATTGCCATATGTGCAAAGCTGGCCATAGATCGCTGGAATCTCAGCTAGTCCCTGCTGAACTGGCCAAGATGATTTAAAACATGTATGGGCACGCCAATTGTACCCAAGCCAATCCAAGTCGTACCCAATTGTGCAAGCTGATTGTACCCAAGTCAATCCATCGATTAACTTGGGTACAACCAGCCTGTTGGAGTTTTGCATTTGATTATTACCAGTGGCTAAAGCCCTAGCAATAATCGTGTTCTCCCAGCAGGGACAGCTTCCCCCTTGCCGGGAGAACACAATAGCTCTGCCGGAGAAATTCATCCATCGACACTGACTGTTGATGGGGGAATTGCGTGATTTCCTGCAACCTAGCACAGCCCGATCATAAAAAAAATCTAATGCTCGTGGCTACCTTAATAATGAACACAACAACTCAAACTTTTTTCCATATGGGAACATTCTTGCCTCCAAAAGACAGCAATGGAAATAGTAGATGAGTATTAAACACTATAAAAGTTTTTTTTTTTTTTTTTCTAATAGACAGTTGTCAACCCAATATTTGCCTTGAAACTATGCCATGGCATGACTAAATTTTTCTCACTAGAAAGGTGGGAGACGGGGGCAAAGGCAGAGCTCCAAGTTGGAGCTGAAGTTGTGGGTTCTGTTACAGAATACCCCAAACTTTGGATGCTCCTCAAAAGATCAATTTATTAATAAAGAAAGCTGCAGGCACCTTACCATTACTTTTTCACTTTAAAATGTTAGGGAAGTTAATAAATGCAACAGGTTTGCTCTAACCACTTGCCTACTGGGCACTTTCACCCCCTTCCTGCCCAGGCCAATCTTCAGCTTTCAGTACTGTCGCACTTTGAATGAAAATTGAGCGGTCATGCAACATTGTACCCATATGACTTTTTGCATTGATGAGGGGGCACTGATCAGTGCCCCGATTATCAGTGTAGATATCCCATCACAGGAAAGCCAGTTATCAGCTTTCCTTTCCTCACACAGTGACAGCGCTGAGGAAACAAAATGCAGATGACCAGCATTTGTTTACATAGGATCAGCTGTGATTGGCTCTTTACCCTGATAAGTGCTGCGCACCCCTTGGCGCGACCAGGAAGACTACATATGGCGTCTGGTTAAAATGGTCTTGATGCCGGTAATCTGCTGGTGCTCGCAGAACACCAGCAGGAGCACCATACCAGCAAAGAATTTCCATCCACTACAGGTCTTACTGCTTCTTATGCAGAGAATTTATCCTGCATGTATTCATGTGACAAATAAGGAGTCACAGCCACCAACACAAACTCCAATTAAGGCAAATCCAGTTGAAATTTATCTTGGCTAGCAAGGGAAATTCACATAATCTTTCTACTGTTTCCTATAGTTCTTTTTATACTACAATTTGCTCAAAATATAAAGGTTCTGAAACTATTCAAACAAAAATTGTCTTAATATTTTTCACAGAAGAAAAATTTTAATCTGAGATTTCTGACTTGTTCCCGAGAAGAAAAATGTCTCACCTTCTTATATTTATGTGGGTACGTGCACCTTTCTATGGTCCCCTGTGTGGCTCCACGATTCACATTACCAAGCCGTTCCTCTAGATGAATCAGTTCCTGGAAAATAAGAGGCAAATCTAAGCAGATGGATCTTGCCACAAGACAAAACGGTTAGCAATTCCAGTAATTATTGTTCAAATGTGTACTCATAGGAGCACAGACATTTGAGATTAAACCCTCTACCAATCAAAGCTCAGTGAAACCAATTCTGTCAACAAGCCAGCGGAGTCTACCATGGCAATTATATTACAGCAATAGAAGTGGACTGGTTACGTATCATATGAAGACAAACACAACCAGGCCTACCCATTTCCATTCAATTTCACAGCAGATTTTTGAATTCCCTCCCTCTCCTAAATGAAAGGCATTATCTATGCGAGGACAAATGAATCCAGTGCCTACAAATAAGAGAGTCTGAATTTACGTTAATATATTACAATGTCCATGCAGTGGGGGATAAGCCTGTGTTATTGGGATAAACATGCATATTACTCAAAGGTCCACTTGCATAGATTAGTGCAACCGGAAGTTTATCATACAGTGAAGGTTCAATTAAAAGCTTTTAGTTTGAAGTTACTGCCAGTGCCATCTTGACCATACACTGGGGGGGGAAAAAAAAAAAACAGGATACACAAATCCCAATGCTTGATGCTGTAGTATATCATACATAAATTACATGATATAAATACATGGTACAATGATTAAAAAAAAAATACGCTCGGAATGGAATACTAGTATATTACAACTAAAAATGCTAAGCCTCTGCAACAGAAATGATTATGAATAAAAGGTGGGATTCTCAGTTCCCTGCTCAAATGAGTTCCAAGGCTTCAAAAATAATTACTAAATACACTCTGCATCTGATTGGGGAAATTATTGATTGTGTATCCTTTATTTATGTGAACACACACATACACACATCAACCTGAAGGAAACATTCCATAGGTACATGGAATGACAGCAAAGACATGACAGCAGAAAGCTAACATTCTGTTACAAACCTCAAAATTTCCCCTGAATGGAACTCTGAATGACCTTCCATCCAATCCAGATGAAATGTAGCGGATGTGAGGGTAGCCCGCCATGTCTGGAACCTAATCAAATAGCAGATGTAAGTTAAACTTTAACACAACTGCTTGTATTGACCTCAAATAATCTTTGCTGCCAGAAAGATATACGGCTCCGAGGGTACCCTTGTAAAACCCTCTAGCAGCAAAATGATAGGTGCAGTCATAAAAAATATATATAAATATATACACAAGAAAAATACAAATGTTGTGAAGCACCTTAAACTAGTTTTATTTTTATTTTTTGTGGTAGGAAACAAATGCAGTGACAAGGTTATGTGCTGCTTGGTCAACTATATACCATTCCACTGCAAACCAGCCACAGAATCAGGAAATATATATATTGTATTCCTCAGTTCCAAACAATGCAAAGATATGAAAAAGGTTCAACATCCAGGACATATGGGAGAATGCAAACATAGCAAAATGATAGAACAATGCCAAATGAGTTGATTCTAAAATCAGAAGCTTGTCATCTTCACCATACACTTGTGATCATCAGAAATGAGCAAAGTTTAGCAAACTATTCTGTGCTAGTTATGTTCGTAGTTTTTACCACTGCGTAGCCAATATGGCAAGAACAGTGGGCAACTAGAACTACCATAGACCAAGACATCAAGATACATAGATTATGGGAATTCTATTTTGAAGCTTTCCTAAAGTTTGTGCTTGGCAGTCTGTCCATGCAAGACATACTCAACATTATTAGATCTGGTTGTCATTTGATCTTAAAAAGGAATAATATACGTGCCAACCTGGATAGTTTAAGACCTCTCTTGGTCCTAGGACAACCACAATCATAACCTGGAGGGAGAGGAAGGCCACATTCAAACCTGCTACAAAGCAAATTCCAGAGGCAAGGATCTGAGGTTTCCTGCAGCCAGAAAAGCTATGATAAAGCAATGACAGGCTGACGGTGGCCGCAGCAGTCTGTTGCTGCTCACACAACCAGCTATTAATGGCAGTTAGGGACAGTTGTTTGTTCTTGGTCTCTGTGTGCATGTAGGGTTATTCATGCGTCTTTAACCACAGATGACCGACTGCATCAGCAATGGACAGCTGCAAATGCAATCAGCCTATCATTGCTTTGTATAGGTAGAGCAGCCACAGCTATTCGAAAACACCTGTTTTTCCTATTACAGGAAGCCTATGACCTTTGTCAGTGGAATTCACCACTATAGTTCTGATTAAAAGTGTGAATGGGGCCAAAAAAAAAATCTGATTTTTGCAAAACCACACCCATCTTAACTCCAGACTCTAACCTGTCGCTTCATAAAATTAAAATGTGGGAGGAAAAAAAATAAAATAAAAAAAAGGCACTACACTGTATTCATAAATGGCCCCACAGACTGCATAGAACTTAAAACTGAATCCTTACGTAAAATAACTGTTCTGCTGTAATAGTTCAAAGGATGGTTGTCAACAACCACATGGAAATTATTCTAAAAACAATTGCTGATCACAGTAACAAGGAAATGGGTATACAATTGTATGTTTTTAATTAACAGATATTGGGACCAAGTTACCCAAAATGGAAAGCTAAATGTGGACAAGACCTTTCATCTACCAGAGACGTACAATCATAATAACCAACAAACAACATAGCTCAGAGTAGAGCAGAACACAGTCAGGCATGTCTAGTAAAGCTGGAAAGACTACATCTAGAGAGAAAGATGTGTAAAAAAACATGTACGCCCTAGAAAACAAGCATCTCTACTCGCTTCCATGCAGTGTGAAACAGGACTATAGAATCAGATGCAGAGTGTCAATGCCTACCAAAGGGAAGAATGCTCAAGTCAAAATGAATGCCCACCTATCCATAATTTGTTTACAAAGAACTGGCAGGGGACAACATGATCTCATATGGTTTTACCCCAGTCCCCTGTACACAATGTATTACATACAATCAGGAAACAAATTAGGAGTTAGCTTTAGTAATAAAATGAAAGCAAAGCAGACCTCAAATTCTGACTTACCGGTACCTACTGTATATGTGTTCTGGGTCAGTGAATCAAAGTATTAAAGCCAGAGACAGTCCAGGACCAGTATTCCAATGAGGTCAGCAATTATATTACAAAACAGATAAAGGTCCGGCAACAAGGCATGATGCAGTTTAAAAGTCTGTAGAATCTTTGAAATCTATCAAGACATAAAAAGGGGATTCCAGCACAAAGCAAGGTTGACGTTTCAGGCCCTCCCTGGGTCTTAGCCATAAGGCCCAGGAAGAGACTGAAATGCATCAACTTTGCACTGCATTCCCCTTTTACGTCTTGATGGATTTCAAATGGTACTGTGCCTTGTTGGACCTTTATCTATTTTGTGTTGTGGAACAAAGTATGCAGCAGTGGTTCAGGCACAGGTATTTTTCTTCACCCAGTTAAATATTTATTTGGAGAGTTTGAATAAATATTTTGAAGCAATGCCATCTGTATACCCCCAAGTGCAGGTTTTGGTTACATTTCCCTGGTAATTTGGCAATTTTAGGAAAACATGCTATGAAGGAGGAGGGTAAGGAAATTGGAGAGCATGCGCAGTTATTCCTAAAATGGAAGTGGATTATATTTTAAAGCTGAAGTTTAAGTTAGGCTTTTAAGTATATATGCATATGCCATGCCTGGCTGATCCCTATGGAAGCTGGAAATTACTGTAGTAGGCACTGCTACTTCCAGGTACCAATAGGCACAGAACCCACAAGCTAGTGGCAAGCACTGTAGTAGTGGTGCCTACTAGCATGATTGCTAGCTTCTACAGGGATCGGCCTGGTATAGCACATACATACTCACCAAGGTAAACCAATGGAACTATGCAAAAAAATCCCATACATAAACTTAACCTTTAAAAGTATCAAATTTATTTCCTTGTGTAATATTGTTACCGTTTTGCATGTTGCCATGATATTGGCAAAGGATTAGTATGTGGAAAAGTTTGATACAGTGTGCTCAAATATCACTGAGCAACTCATAACCCTACGACAAAACAAGCTGCTCCTCAGTGTAAAATTGTAGGCCCTCTGCCGTCAAACACATTAGATTGAGGATTACCATGTGAAGGGGTTAGGTGTGAAAGTATCATTCAGAATCTGAGATCACCACTGACACAAACTCCTATACAGTGCAACCTCTTTGTATACGTAACCGCTCAACTCTGAATGGTTGGGGGACTTAAATTGCACATAAGCATTCACAACGCAATTAAACAAAGGGCAATACCCATCTCTTTACCCTCCACCTCTGCAGTAATGTGCTACCAAATCTTACAGATTAAGCAAATCTATTGAACACAACATTCTTTTCCAACATAAAACAATCTATTCAGGGCCCTGCATGTCTTTACTACGGTTGTTTATTCATTGTTCCTCTGTAAAGCAATGTGGGGTTTTCTGGATTGCTTATGACAGCTTTCCCCTTGTGTGGTTAAAATGTTCCATGCGATTTACAGTATCAACAGATTCATGAACACTTTTAAAGCCAACCTGTTAGTTTTAAGCTTGTCGGCTCATAAAAATTCTGAAAATAGACATTTCACTTACTCTTGCCAAAATAACTTTGTGTCTTACGACATTACAGGCTTGGAGCAAGCAATTCATTTGTAGATCTTTAAAAAAGGATGCATCTTGCAAATTAATGCAAATCTGGCATAAACCATTCCAGTCCCCAAGTATCCTTCTCAACACATCCCTGATTTCCTTATCGATCATTTACATCAGTGGTTCTCAACTCTTGTCCTCAGGAACCACTGACAGGACGGATTATTAAGTTATTGTATAAACCTGGCCTGTTAGTGGGTCCTGAGGACAGGAGTTGCGAACCACTTCAATTTACACAGGTTAAAAAATAATAATCTTCTTTTTTTGGTTTAAAATAGAAGTTCACTTTTAGTAACTTGTTACACCCATACTCAGGGTGTAACATGTTAGTAAAGCACCCCCCCAAAACTCTTTGTGTACAGCCAAGTTTGAAAACAGCACTCCGCCCATACAGTCGCATAATTATAAACTTCAAGTATCGTCTGCTGCAACTTGTAGGTCTCAATGAACTGCGAAAACGGTGGTAAGCGCTTTCATAGTTCACCGATTCTTCTTGGAGTTCAGCAACTGCCTGCCCATACTAGAGGTATAAGCAAACTGCTAACTGAGAATCTACAGAAGCCTGACATTATACCTGTGATCTGCTGATTTCAAGAGCAATGAAGAATAAATACAAATTTTCTTACCCGCAAAAAAAAAGTGCATTTATTTTTTGTGAACTTCTTGTTTAAGGGCTTGTTTTATGTAAAGTACTGAGTACAGCATGTTTAATGAATGCTACTGCTGAATCTATTTTTGGGAATTCAAGGGAATGTATTTATTTTTTTAGCTTAATGAGCTTGTTAAGATGTTTGACGTTTTACGAACCTCGTTTCTGTACTGGTTTTGTAATGATTCATTTACATAGGGGAATATACATTCCCATTTGCAGGCTCTGCTTCCAGCTTTGAAGTGCTATAAAAAGGTTTAAACTTTACTTCTTCTCAAGAAGCAATTGGTCAGCCAGCCTATTGAAAACAACGCATTACTTGGTTGGCTCACTGTATTAGCTTTTAAGCAGTTTGAAATTGTAGCACCCAATCTCTACGTTAAAGCAGGATTCGACCCATAACTTGATAAAAAAATAATGATGTTCTTTAGCAAGGAAAATACGTTCCACAATAAGAATTCTGCTACCAAAATTAGTATATGCTGCAAATTGCCTCCAGCGTTGCCCCCCCCCCCCCCCCCTCTTACTGGAGGATACCATTTTGCTGAAGCCCACCTAAACAGCAGTAAATCAAAGTGGAACTAAACCCATTGATTTAACCACTTCCATACCGGGCCTATTTTGGCAATTCTCTCCTACATGCAAAAATCATATTTTTTTTGCTAGAAAATTACTCAGAAGCCCCAAACACTATATATGTTTTTTTAGCAGACACCCCAAGGAATAAAATGGCAATCATTGCAACTTTTTATCTCGCAGGGCATTTGCGCAATCATTTTTCAAACGTCTTTTTTTTGGGGGGGGGGGGGAAATTAAACCTTTACAACCCTTTAACTGTTTAAAAAGCAGTTACATTCCTGGAATGCTGGTATTGCCAACTGTCACATTTGCTTGTGTCCTCAACCAAACTGTCAAATGGCTGGAGTCATAACTGATCACATTGTGCAGCACCATGGCAGTTGCAAAACAGAAGCAGCTTCCTTGGCTGTAAATGATAGGATGGTTTATTTCCACTTAGGCCTCTTTCACACTAGCGGACCGTTCGTCCGTTTATTACAAGTCCGTTTACGGACTTGTAATGCATCCCTATGGGATTGCGTCCGTTAGCGGATGGAGCATCCGCTAATGTCCGAAACCATCCGCGTCCATCAGGATCCGCTTTTGCAGACGGAAGAAAACCCTATTTTTCTTCCGTCCGGCGGAACGGATCGGATGCAGACAAACAGACGGTCCGTCTGCATCCGATTCCCCATAGGAGAGCGGAGGAGAGACAGGGCGGTCTCTGCACTGTGTGCGGGGACCGCCCTGTCCGCCGACAGCTCAGCGGGGATCCCCGCTGAGCCGACGGACACACACGGAGCGGACACAAAAACGGTCCGCTCCGTGTGAAAAAGGCCTTAAATCTTTTAGCGGATCTGCCTCTACAAACCAGGCAGTGCCTAAAAATGGAGCGCAACTGAGCATGTGCAGAACAGGGGGAGACCATGTATTATTGGATTTAAACCGTAGAGACACTTTTTTTTATTGTTTAACATAGCTCAGCTATAACTGCAAAGGGTGCCAGCCCGATGTCATCTAGCAGGACTTATTTTCTGACTAAAGTTCCACTTTAAATAGAAAGATATGGAAGAGGAAGCTATTTAAAGATGAGAAACTCAGAAAAGTATAATAGCACTCTGCAATTCCAACTGAAAACATGCACTCAATTGAAATGGCACTATACTATTATGGGTTCACTATATTTAAATTTTTGCAGGTGTATGAGAAATGCAAATCCAAGAGTTCCCAAGGTATTTAGTTTGTTGTCTAGTGTGGGTCCAATAAATAGAGGGCTCTGCGGCCTCGTACATATGATGAGAAAAGCAGACGAAAAATTCAGCTTTCGAAGCCGTTTTTGATCCTTCGTACATAGCTGTCGTTCGAAATCTTCCAGAGGGACAAAAACAAAATTTTGTACAATACCAGATCATATGATTTTTGATTAAGCAGTGCAGTTTCTGACTGAAGATAAAAATACATTACAGCTCTTCCAAATGTATTTTCTTTTGTACAAGAGCTTTCGTACTTTAGTACAGTAACCTATCCGCATTTGATATGGAGACTAGCATGCAAAAAGAGGGAAAAAAAAAAAAAAAACGGACGATCATTCGTCCGATAATCTCATCATGTGTACTAGGCTTAAGTTAACCCAATATTAATAAAAGGTAGCATCATTGAGAGTGTAGACTTTCAGTGCACACAAAAGCAGAGGGAAGGAATATACAATATTTGACAAACTGAAATGTCTATTTTCCTAAACCTGCATTCACACCTAGATAGAGTCGACCCGGTGATTCTGAAGCATTTTTTTCCATGCAGTTTTGCACATGTATCAAACGTCAAGAGTTTGGTTTCTGGGATGGGATAGGGAAGGTGAGTAGTTCCATTAGGAGAAGAGGAGATTCTTCATGCATTAAAAATGGCAAAATGGCAACAGGCACTTTTACTGAAGTCTATGGAGCCAAAAAAAAAAGCCTAACTACATTTAAACAAATCTCATGTACTTTTTACATATATGGGATAAAGTGTAAATAGGAACAATTTTAAATAATTGGATTCTGCAAAGCCAGACATAAGGAAACCAGCAGAAAAATGCCCATGTGTAAATGGGAGCCAATGTGCAAGAAAATGTATCCTGCTTTATTATTCTAATATTTACCCGGCAAATTGTATCTTTCATATTTTAATGATCTTAAAATATATTATGAACACAAATGAAATCCTATGGTAAAACAGCAAATTGTGCGTTTACTACGTGAGCCCATTTTATTTTGAGAAAAAAATAAAAATAAAGACAGTAAAAAGTTAATTTTCGTGTAGGTTTAGTCTACAGTCACGCGATCACAAAGCTTATTTACAGTAGTTCTTCCTAATGGCAGAGGGTGGGCACAAGATGTGTGTTACGTTTCAAGGGCTGATCTGCAACCCAGAAGGAAATTTCTTACAGCACGCATATTTACATAGACAAGCACATAGACAGTTTTAGGAAAGAGTTACACTGGTATGTTTAGTTACATCTTAAGCGTGGTACAATGCAGGGAGACAAAAGATTAAAAAATGATCTGATTTGTCTACCGGTGATCCAGAAAAAACATGTGCTGCCAGTCCACACACCCCTGAATGTTGCTTGTGGAAGCGCTACAGATTTTTCACCAAAAAGCAGGGGTGCCTCTACAAATTTCTTCCAGAAAATTTGGTATATTTTTGAGATGATCAAGACAACTGCTCGTTCTCACTGCCTTGTTAAAGTAGAACTAAATACTCATTTTTATTTTGATGGTTTCACCAGGGTCATCAGCACTAGGGCCCCCTATTGCAAGATTTCCCCTTTATACTTGTTCTGGGGACAACCCAAATGTTGGGATTTTTCTTTTACTAATAAAAGGTTTCTAGTCCATCATCACCACTTTTGTCCAAACTAAAAAAAATAAAGAAATAATATATGTTTCTGCTTATACTTTAATGCAGCGATCCACTCAAAGTGAGGTACATCAGAAGTCTGAGACCCCCTCCTCCTACTGTCAGGCCACAAGGAGAGCAAAGCCACGCTTTGCGCAATGGCGCAGTAGGGACCTGGCTGTGAAGCCAAAATGCTTCACTGCCGGCTTCCCTTATCGACAAAGGCAGCAGCACCAGACAGCCAATGGATACATAGGCTGCGATGCCGACATTGCTGGTATTTATGACACGCAGATTTTATCTATGAGTGTTTTAAGATAATTAATGGGGTTATGGAATTTGCTACACCAAGATGTAGCCTTACCTGTTTTTGATTCAACTTCTATGTTTACATTGGATGGGACAGAGTGCCATTGTGGGAAGAAGCAGACTCATCTACACCAGAGGATTCTTTGCTAAATGAGGACTTATAAGGCGTTATTTGACCATTCTTTTGGAAAAGTCAAATAGTTATGGCAAGAGGCAATGTGATCGGATGAAGGGTCTTTTTCTGCTGCGCATCATGAACTGAGCATTTTCAAGGACTCTTGGTAGACCTTTTCCTCTTTTCTTTATTTTGGGGCTTAAAAAGTATTTTATATGAATGCTTTTGCATGTGTGGTAAAGATATGGTCTTTTAGCGCTGCAATGTGTATGTTAAAAATCTGCAAGAGACACTGCAACATTTTTTGTAGAATAAGCTTGTGGGAGGGTGAAAGGACCCAGACTAAGGCGACGAATGCACTGTGTGCATATGACTGGAGAAAAATGGCTGAGAGGGGGGTTAACTACCGTCTAAAATACTGAGAGAAAAGGGAAGAGTTACACAGATATGGAAGACAGAATACCACAGCTGTCATGCCGTAAGGAAAATGTCATATTACTGTGAAAACTATCCTTTTAAGGAAGAAGTGGTTGGGAAAAAAGAATTACTACCAACCATATTAATATGTGGTGGGATATTAGTTGTCCTAATATTTAAAACGTTGAACTCTGATTACCATGCTTTGAGGGTAACTGTAGTGATTTGGTTGGGAGCAGTTTTTCTATGTGGACTGTTTGGATAATAAACATTACATTTTACTGCCTAAACTCTGATCTTTATAAACCCTGCAACAGTTTATTTATAAAATGTACAGCTCATAACTCATCCTCAAAACAATACACTGCATATACTGTATATCTAGATCTCATGGCAGATTCTAAAATTGTAAGCAACTGTTTCTCAGTAATTCTGCTCTTCTGGGAAAAAATATGTTACCCACTTTTCAAAATGGCTTCTGAAGTTACACCAAGGTGCAGGCCTAATGTCATAAAACGCACATGAGGAATGTTTCAAATGGAGGCAAGCTATTAATCTTAATAACTTAATTGCCAACAGTGCATTCCTCCAAAATCATAAACCTGAGAATGTCATTCACCTCATTTGTTACAATTCAAGAGAGATCCAACATCTGTGCAATAGATAGCACCAGTAATGACTATTCTGAGAGTGATCAGCTTTCAATCGAATATATATCTTACCATTAATGGCAAGGCCCCGATCTGCAAATGGTGGAGTCTAGGAGGTGGATGGTAGTGAGCTAGATGGGGATGTAAAGGACCAGTTTGGTAGGGGGCCGCAGTCACTCCAGTTTCAATTGCTATTTCCCTGTAACCGAAAAAAAGAATTTAACAGCAGAGGATTAGTAAAATGTTTGTATGTAGGTATAACAAACAGGAAAACAAATACCTAGGTCTAATAAAGCTTTTATTTAACCGCTTGCCAACCGCACTGTAGCAGTTTTACCGCCCCAGGTGAAAGCACCTTGCAATATATATATATATATATATATATATATATATATATATATATATATATATATATATATATATATATATATATATTATATATATATATATATATATATATATATATATATATATATATATATATATATATATATATATATATATATATATATGTGCTGTCAAGCGATTAAAATTTCTAATCGCGATTAATCGCATTAATGTCATAGTTAACTCACGATTAATCGCGCGATTAAGGAGGTTCACCCTTTAAAACATTTTTTTTTTGTTTTATTTGTTTTATTTTATAATATTAAATTGTGTTTTTTTATTTTTTTACATTTTGATCACTTTTATTGCTGTCACAAGGAATGTAAACATCCCTTGTGACAGCAATAGGTGGTGACAGGTACTCTTTATGGAGGGATCGGGGTCTAAAAGACCGCCGAGCCCTCCTTTGCACTTCAAAGTATTCAGATCGCCGAAAACGGCGATTCTGAATACTGTGTACTTTTTTAAATCCGGCGCCATTGGCAGCCGAGAAACCCGTAAGTGACGTCATGACGCCGCTTCCGTGGTTTCAATGCGGAGACTGAATCAAAGCCGTTTACGGCTTAGTGTCAGTCTCCGCCTGAACACAGAACGCGGCGGATGGAGGATCGGGTCTCCCGGTGGGACGGGAGGCCCGGTCAGAGCGGCGAAAGGCGGCGGGAGGGGGGGGGGATGTCCCC
This sequence comes from Rana temporaria, assembly GCF_905171775.1. Taxonomy (NCBI): domain Eukaryota; kingdom Metazoa; phylum Chordata; class Amphibia; order Anura; family Ranidae; genus Rana; species Rana temporaria. The sequence continues at coordinate 75,178,884 of NC_053491.1, read as the reverse complement.
TCCCGCTCCTCCGGCATAACAACCGAGCAGCTTTTAGCCGCATCGGTTATGTTTGGATAGCCGATCGCCCGCTCTAAACTGCTAGCTGCAGGCATCATCCCGGTATAACCCCCTAACGCCGAGGACGCATATATGCGTCCCGTCGGCATGAAAGGGTTAAGAGGTACGTGCTGACAAAAAAAAAAAAAAATGTTTTAAAGGGTGAACCTCGTTAATCGCGCGATAAAAAAATTGACGGCGTTAAAATGGGTTTGTGTTAACACCGTTAATAATGCGTTTAACTGACAGCACATATATTTATATATATTTATATATATTTATATACACACACACACACACACACACACACACACGGATTTTTTTTTTTTTTTACCAAAAACATGTAGCAGAATACATATTGGCCTACCATTTATGAAGAATTTTTGGTTCAATTTTTTTATTGAATATTTGTTTTATAGCAGAAAGTAAAACTGTCATTTTTTGCTTTTGGCGCAAAAAAAAACAGAGGTGATCAAATACCGCCATAAGAAAGCTCCATTTGTGTGTGTGTATTTGGCTACAGAGTCGCACACAATTGTTAATGTACCACAGTGCCGTATCACAAAAAATGGTCTATACGGGGGGGTAAATCTTTCGGAGGCCAGGTGGTTAAAGCTTTACTCCAGGTTTATTGTCCTTTACTACTTTGTTTGGACCAAGCTGGCACAAATTAACTATTTGCTACACTAACAGGTGCACTATATAAAACTATATGTAGGATCTGCTACATCCAATATACAGAGCTGGGTTCCGGCAATGGGATGGAAACTTCTAGTCCCACTCCTAGAACTAAACCGAGTTGACTTGGTGCAGCTCCACCATAGGCATCTTTGTATTTGATGAATGATTAGGGAACCCAGTTTCTGATCTGGTGGTGCCACAGGGTTACCATAGAGATGGCCATTTCTATAATCTGGCAGGCCGGAAGCGACATTACTTCTGACCCTGACATTTTTTTTTATTTTCTGAAAAGTGGAGATCTATTTTGGATCTCATGCTTTCCAGGGTAGAGGGGAGATCTGGGGGTCTTATAGACCTCAGATGTCTCCATAAAGAGGACCTGTCATGCCATATTTCTATCAGAAGGGATTTTTTTAATTTCTTGCGATACAAAAAGGTGTTAAAGCACCCCCGTCCCGAAGCGAACACATACGAAGGTCGCGCCTGCATATGTATACAGTGTTGGAACCACACACAAAAGGTATTACTGCAAATGTTTTCTCAAGAGAAATAATTCCAGTGCTAGACCTCCTCTAACTCTAAAAACCTCAACATTTTTACATGTAGGAGAGAAATGTTAATTGGCCTGGGCTGGCAATAATTCATTATTTTCTGGGAACAGGACCGGAAATTCTCAACCCAGTGCCGGAACAACCTGCTCCATTACTGTGTGTAGCTCAGACTATATACAATTTACACAGCACACCCAGTAGGTGCGCCCGTTATAGAACAAGGTGGCTGGTGATGGCTCCTGAATTGCAATATTAAATTTTATAGCTGCCCCTTTAAAAGAGTGTGGACTCTGTGGGATAGTGAACAAAGGTAAAGGTGTTGGCGCTACAAATCATCATATAGTGATTCAACGTATAGAATGGTGCGCCTGTTAGTGTAGCAAATAGTTTTGTTTGGCCAGCCCAGAGTTGAGCTTTAGTGCTTGACAACATGGGCATACATGAGCCCACATATTTTTGGAATAAACACGTTAAGATTTGTATTCCACACAAAAAACAAAACAAACATACTTCAGGCACAATCATTTATAGGACAACACACATTCTGTGAAAAATAAAGTAACGAAAACCAACCAGGTTTTATCGGACTACAGTATTGTGAAACTCGTCTGCCAAGTGCACTGCTTTAATAAGCCCAACTATGTGTGTTTTAGCCTCCTACGACACAAATCTTAATAGATTCATCTTATTTAAAACAACTTGTAATAACCTCTAACTGGAAGGAGGAGGATATTAATGTCAGTGCTTGTATGGCTGTACGTTCAAAACATACTGCACCTGCCATCGGCAGAGGTCATCAGTGTTAACCACACTCCAAATGCAGGTAGCAAACGCATTAGACCTGCACAGGATCGCATGATAAATTGGTACCATGCAATCCAGTTGCTATGCGATTTAAAAAAAAAAATATTTAATTCTCTATTGATTTTTAATACATTTACAAAAACAGAACCTTGGTGCATTCCCCGGCTCAAAAAAGTACCAAGTAAATCGGTACCTAACCTATCTGCCTAAACAGTGCTGTAAGCAACAATAAAACAAACCAAAACAAAAATACAAAAACAAGGTATAAACAATGAAACATCACTGCTCAGACACTCCATTTAGATAAATTATGAAAGTCTTTGATAGAGATGAGGTTTCCCCAATAGGGAGCTATGGCACTAGGCCTAGAATACTAAGGGTCAACTATAGGGGCATCAGGAGGGTCTTAGCATGGAAGGAGTAGTTAATGTATATCAGATAAACTGTCTATTCTTGAGCAGCTGCTGTGCGATTTTTAATGTACTGCATACACTATTTGTGTTGCAATCTGGCACAATTTCAGCCTATCCAAATAAATGGCGCGAAATGGTACTGCACCCAGACTGCATAAGAATCACACAGGAAAGCACAGTACATTCTTGTGCATGTCATGGTGTGAACCGACCATCAGAGCAAAAAACTGTCACATCAAGACATCTGTTATTTTTTAATGTGTTATTTATTCTATGTTGTATTTTAATTATATGGATAGTTTATTGAAAGGTATAGTTGGTTTTATGGGTGCCAATTTCAGTTATTGGCAATTTTGTGGTGTCATTGTGTCTTGTTGTTGTGATCTTGTGTTGTCTTTGTTGTGTGGCAATAATTTTCCTTTGGAATTAATAAAGTATTCTGATCTGATTAAAAGTAACAACTGTAAGCAAATACAAAAACAACCAAATTATGAGAAATTTAGGATTCAGAAATCCTTTTACTTACCATGCAGACCTATCAGAAGCCTGTCGGGGATGGGAGGACATTGTCTGTGGTACATGAATATGGTGTCCATGGCCATAGTTAGGATGCATTCTATGTGGATGAGGAGGTGGACGTTCATGAGCTCGCCTGGAAAATATGAGGTTTAGAACCTTAATCAAATGAAAACACTGCAGGCCAGTGCGATTGAGGGTCTGAAGAACACTTACGTTGGATGCTGCATAAGTCGCCGCCTCTGAACTTCCATCCTTTGAATAACTTCGTGAGGGTGCAACCTCTGTGTTGTAGGTGCTGTGGCAGAAATATGATGGGACATAGACTGGTGGGTGGTGGACAAATGCTGTGAGAGAGGGGCAGCAGCACTGGTGAAATGGTGGGAAGGAGGTGGAGGAGGAACAGGATGTGTTGAAGAAAGGCTTGGAAGAGACGGATGAAAAGGTGCTACTGGATGTGCAATAACATAGTCCATCTGAGGTGGTGGGGGCGGTTGAGGGGGAGGGTTGGCATGAGAATGAGGGCAAGCAGGTGTCTGGTGGTGAAGAGGCCTTGTAAGTGAAGCATCTAAAACCAAGCAGAAGAAAAAGAAATCAAAACAATACGAAAACCAAGCAGATAATTACAATGAAAAAACCCACCCACAAAAATATAAAAATGGCTGCTGAATAAGTGAAAGTTGTGAATGAGTTTTGTACCTTACACATGTAAGTAACTCAGCAAAACTTAAAGAATGTGTTACCTTTACATTTCATATTCCCGATGTGCCTGCTGTACCACGTACTTGTGTTAAAATGTACACCGTTCTTTGTATTGCTTGCTTTGTGTGAAATACCTGGTGATCCTGTCAGCCCCCTTGCTTTCTTATTTCAAACTGACCATACTAGGCATAAAAGCACATCCATCCCAGCATGGTAAGTTTTCTGGCTGTGCTGGAAGAACAGCCTGACTATTCTAAAATGGTCAGATTTGTGAGGACATGTCTCATTAGTTTACTGCCGTTTCTCCAGCCCCTTATGCAGTTTAGAAGAGAATAGAAGGGGAAATCTTCCAATGGAGACACTAGTTCTGGATATACCCTTACATTGAGGGGGGAGGGGGGTTTCCTCTCACTCGGATGCAGGTGGCAAAAAAATAAATAAAAAAAACAAACACAGACACGGGATATAATCCTCCCTTACACGATCCAAAATGTAAAAAAAAAAAGTTTCGAATTTGATGGCCATATGTGTGAAGAGCCACACAGGCTAAAAAATTCAGAAGTCATTTAAGTTTGATATGAAATTTATGATTGAGAGCTGAAGTTCAATTTTAAAGAACACCATCCTTCCCCACACTTTACAAAGTTTGTGACCTTCACTAACCTGTGAGGCCGCTGGATGTACGGTATACACTGTAGGTAGCTGGGGCTACCTACAGCATACCGGTCTTCCGGGTGTGAGCCGAGACTTCCTGTCATACCTGGAATGCAAGAGAGTCTATCGCAGTGGAGCTCAGAGCAAGCAATGCATTCCATCAATGAATACAAAGCTGCCTCTGATTCGCTGAGTCAGAGGTGGGCTGATGTCACAACCTCTGACTCAGCCAGAGGAAGCTTTGTATTCATTGACAAAATATATTGCTTGCCCTGAGCAGCTAAGTGCTGCTGCAGTAGACTTCTGTGTTCGGGAAATGAGACAGGAAGTCTCAGGTCATACCCGGAACAGAGTGCCATAAGCAGGGCCGCCATCAGAAATTATTGGGCCCCTTACACAGCTTCAGGCATGGGCCTTCCTGGAGCAGAGAACCGGGGGGGGGGGGGGGGCGGTTTATAAAAGGGGGTTGCCATCTGGGCCCCTGGGAACCTCCGGTTGCCATCCGGGCCCCTTACAGGTGTACTGCCTGTACCCCCCTGATGGCATGGCGGCCCTGGCCATAAGCTGTATGTAGTAGCAGCTACATTCAGGTAATAGCGCACATCTAGCACTCATACAGATTAGGGAGGAATAGTGTCCATTTAGGTTGGCTTGGCCCAGGCAAACTATGTAATATAAGTGGAACGATGGAGTTTTTCTTTAAGCACTTTGATTATGTTAACAATAAATATACTCACATGGAGAATGCATGTAATGGCGACAAGATGAAAGAGTAGTCTGGGAAGGAGGCTGTGTCTGGGCTACCAAGCCAGGGCCAAAGCCATCAATAGCCATAGTTTGTGCCGTACTGACAGATGACTGATGTCCATAAACTGTAGACCTTGATGATGAGCCAGGGCAGCAAGGATCAAAAGCAGATGCGCTATGAAAGCTAACATTTCCGTGGCTTCGAATACCATTATTGCTTAAATCCACAGGCAAGGCTTGCTGAAACATAAAATGGTAGAACCATGAGATTATTCAATTATTCTTTCCTAAAGGAACCCATATTGAGAGAATAGTGTAGCCTACCTACCATTGCTAATGTCTCTATGAAATTTTTAGCAGTCAATGACTTGGCACTACCATGCACCAAGACAAGCAAGTACACCTGATCTGGGTCCTTTTTAGGTCAGTGACTACTGAAAGCACTAGATCACAATGACAGCCAGACAACTAGAATTTTCTGGAAAGGCCAACAATGACAAGTATGTTTATCGCGACAGGTTTTATTCCAAGATCTCTTACAGCTACATGGTCTACCATAGTTCCTAAGGTACTACACTCACAAAATATATGCTATATCCACATAAATATGCACTTGAGGGGGTTCTTGCTGAAAGCTAAGTCTATGACCATGATGCTGCCTACCTATACCTTTGTTGGCAAGGGTAGAAATTAAAACGATTCTAAAAGAAAGTTTTTTTCTATTTAACAAACGAGTCATATTTACCTGCTGTGCCATAGAAGGATCGGGGCTGCTCTGTACAAAACTATTTGGGTCCCCTGCCAACAGTCCTGGCTCCTCCCCCATACTGAGTGCCCCCAATAGCAAGCAGCAAGCCTCTTGCTATGGGGGCACTTAAGGCTCGCATGAGCAGGCTGCGCTCTGCATGTCCATTCACACGCACAACGTTGGCTTGGTGCCCCCCATATTGACTTACTGGCTACGGCAAGAGCCAAAAGGTGCCCACTGCTGTGTGAGCCAATGAGGAGAGAGAAACCCAGGAGAGCCGCTGCTCTCATGCACATCACTGGATGGAGATGTGGTTCAGGTAATTATATAAGGCAGGGGCTGCACCCAGAAGGCTTTTTACCTTAAGGCATAAAATGCCTTAAAGTAAAAAAAACTTGAGCTTTAGAAGCACTTTAAAGGGGTTGTAAAGGTTTTTTTTTTCTTAATAGGTTCCTTTAAGCTAATGCATGGTTGGTTCACTTACCTTTTCCTTCTAAATGTTTTTTTTCTTTGTCCGATTTTCTCACTTCCTGTTTCTCCTCAGTAAGCTTGCCCCCCTCCCCCCCATCATCCGGCTGGGGGTTACTCAGCCAAAACAACTTACTGAGGAGGAACAGGAAGTGAGAAATTCAAACAAAGAAAAAAAAACATTTAGAAGGGAAATCCAAGGAAAAAGGTAAATGAACCAACAATACACTAGCTTAACCACTTCCAGACCCGCTCATGTACATATACGTCGGCATTTTAAAGATGGATATCTCGGCAACGGCAGCAGCTTCTGCCACAACCGAGGTATCCATCTTAAGTGCTAAGGGTCCTGTACACGATAACGGCGGTCTTTGCGGCGGATTCGCCGTTATCGGTGGCGGGAGAGGGGCCCCCCCTCACGTCGCTCTCCCGCGCCCTCCTCCGCTTACCGTTGCCGTCGGTAGCGGCGGAGGCGATCGGGACTGTTCGGCTGTTGACTGGGGATGCGAGTGAGGGGAAACCCGTCCCCATAGCTCTGATGGGCGGAAGTGACGTCAAAACGTCAGTCCCGCCCAGCGTCTTAAAGAAATTTTTTTTTTTTTGTCATTTGAAAAAAATGACAGTTTCAATTTCTTTTTTTTTTTCTTGCATTTTAAGTCTAAATATGGGATCTGAGGTCTTTTTGACCCCAGATCTCATATTTAAGAGGACCTGTCATGCTTTTTTCTATTACAAGGGATGTTTACATTCCTTATAATAGGAATAAAAGTGATCACATTTTTTTTTTTTCTTAAATAAAAATAAATAAGAAAACAAAATTTTTTTTTTTTTTAAAGCGCCCCGTCCTGACGAGCTCGCGCGCAGAAGCGAACGCATACGCGAGTAGCGCCTGCATATGAAAACGGTGTTCAAATCACACAAGTGAGGTATCGCCGCAATCGTTAGAGCGAGAGCAATAATTCTAGCCCTAGACCTACTCTGCAACTCAAAAAATGCAACTTATAAAAAATTTTAAACGTCGCCTATCGAGATTTTTAAGGGTAAAAGTTTGACGCCATGCCACGAGCGGGCGCAATTTTTAAGCGTGACATGTTGGGTACCATTTTACTCGGCGTAACATTATCTTTTTACAATATATAAAAAAATTGGGCCAAATTTATGGTCTTATTTTTTAATTAAAAAAAGTGAATTTTTTCCAAATAAAGTGCGCTTGTAAGACCGCTACGCAAATACGGTGTGACAAAAAGTATTGCAATGACCACTATTTTATTCTCTAGGGTGTTATATATAATGTTTGGGGGTTTTAAGCAATTTTCTAGCAGAAAAAAATGTTTTAGTCTTGCAAACACCAAATCTGAAAAACACCTAAGGTCCTAAAGTGGTTAAAGGAACACATTTAGAAAATAAAAAACAAATCTTTACAACCCCTTTAAAGGATACGGTCACCTGTCATAACATGTTACACCCATATTCAACTACGGCCCTCCAGCTGTTCAGGAACTACAATTCCCATCATGCCTAGTCATGTCTGTGAATGTCAGTGTGTTACAATGCCTCATGGGATGTGTAGTTCTACAACAGCTGGAGGGCCGTAGTTTGAGGATCCCTGATGTAGTGAATGCACCGATGTAACAGCAGACTGGGTATCTTTTCTGCTGCCACAACTCAAAAAAAGATACAGCCATGCGGGGCTCTGCCCACCCAGTAGCGTCACTCATTCACAGTCCTCTGTGAATGAAAAGCTACAAGGCCCGGCAGCCTTTGTGGCTGTTGGCTTGTAATTTTCAAGAAACTACCATGGGATTCTGACAGTCTTCCTGTCAGAATGTATCGGCTTGCTTGTTGTACGAGGTACAAGCAAGCAGATACACTGAAAGATCTACATGAAAAAAAAAAAAAAAAAAATCTTTAAGCTTTTTTATTTTACCATACATTTTTAAATGTCTCAAGTCATTAATAAGCCTGGGTTCACACTGTCGGACTCCGAACCCAACATCCCTGCATGACTTAATCGCAGCTTGCATACAACTTCTTTAACAGAAGGCAATACAAATCACATTGAAGTCACACCAAAAGTAGTGAAAAGACACTTTTCTAAGTTGGGGAAACTTGACAGTTCCATTGCAGTTAATGGGGCATGACATATCCTGCGACTTTAAACACTAGAGTTGCATTACAAGTCTCGCCAGTGTGAACCGGGACTAAAACCTTGAAGTCGATTGGTTACCATGCACAGCTGCAACACATTCTGGGTGTGCCGATTTTAGTAAATCTCCCCCTGTGCACAAAGCCAAGTCCATAAAAACATGATTTAAAGGAGTTAAAGCTGCATAAGTAGGGCCAACTCTAGACTATTGAGCATGGTTTTGGGTAATCAGAAGTCCATAAACTGTTGTTCATCGTGTGTTAATTACCCCCACAAAAAATGTACAGCCTTTATTGTTCTTAATATTCATATTGTTAAAGCATAGGTATGCATGAGCGATCTACTTTACAATAGAAAATGACTTAAGTGTGACAGTATAACAATTATACTGACTTAAACAAAAAAAAAAACACACACAACTTCTTAAGGCCCATATTCATTTTGAGGATTCTTACCGGGTCATGATAGTTGGAGGAAGAGCCGCTTGTTGATCCACAAGGTGGAGGGGCAGGAGCATTTCTTTCCACAGGACAGAGAGACTCTGAGAAAGAAGGCGACAGGGGGACAGTAGGAGGGTGATGATGGTGGTGATGATGGTGTGGAAAGTGGTGACTATGTGATGGATAACAACTAGAATGAGGATGTCCCATGACATGGGTATTCTGTGAGGATCCTCCACAAGGTGAATGCTCAGGACAACAAGATGGTAATCTTGGCAATGCTGGCGGGCCACTATCTGTGCTAGTGCCAGTAGTCCTGGTCTCATCTACAAGTTAAATGAAAACATATGTTCGTTATTTATGGTCTGCACCTCCGTGTAGAGTTAAAATTATTCTCTAGATGGTGTTACACTTGTCACATATAGGACATTTTGCAGGGCTTCTTTATCCAAAAACACACCATTTTTACACACTGGCTCATGAAAAATCGATCTGAATAACATTCATGAATTTGTAAATGTTTAAAAACGTTAACAGAGCTGAAAATCAGGGATGAGCAATTTTCATCACACAATTCACTTCCGTTTAGGATTCCCACAGAAAAAAAAGGAATAGAAAAAAGGCTTAACAAGATTCCCCCCCCCCCATCCCCCCAAATCAGCAGGCAAACCCTTGCATGCAGAAAAACTCTACCTAAAGGTTACACCTTAGGATATAAATATGGAAGCTGCCATTGATAATTTGTGCTTCAAGTGGAATCCAGCCTACATCCAACAAGCCTTCAAACTGCCCCCTCATAACACCAATGCCAACTAACCTGTGCAAGAATGATGTATATACTTAAATATTTTTAGGCCTGCTCCTCTGCGGTCCAGTCATGTGATCTGGCTTGCCTGTCAGCCAACATGGCATCATGGGAGAGGAAGAAGAATCGACAACGAATAAGCAATTGAAACCTATAGGTGATGTCACCACTCCGGGTTTAACTAGCCATGATCAGTGCACTCTTTCCTCTTCCCTGCAGATGTCACTTGCTGATACAGGCGGAGATCACATGACCTGACCAGAGCGGCCAGAAAATAGTTAAAGCGGAGCTCCACCCAAAAAAGGAAGCTCCGCTTGTTCAGAAATCCAAAAAGGCGCAAATCGCACCGATCTGCGACTTTGAAATTGCGCTGAAGTAGCGCAAATTTCAAGCCGCACTGGTGTGAACCAGGGCTTAAGGCTTTATGCACACACAACATTTTTACAGCTGCTCCTATGGGCGTCTGGAGACTTTTTTTCTCCCCTGGATGTTATTTTATGTGTCTATACACTAGGGCCGAAACAACTAATCGATTAATCGACAACTAATCGATTATGAAATTAATCGATTACAATTTTCATAATCGATTAATTGGCCAGTAACATAATGGGGTTAAAAAAAACTAAAATTGGCCCTTTATAGTACAAAAAAGCAAATCACTACTGTAAATATTACTTTCACTTTCCCACAATAAAAAAATTAACCCCTTAAAAAAGTGATTTGCTCTTTTTGTACTTATGTTTTTTTAACCCCATTATGTTACTAAACATCTCAGGCCCGAGTTCACACCTCTTTTTTGGTGCCTTTTGCAGAAACACACTACAGTTCATTTACATGTTTTCCTATGGGACACGTTCACATCCATGATTTTTTTATGGCGGCTGCGTATTTGGAAAGGGCAAGGACTTTAACGCAAAACGGTGCCATTTTATTTATTTTTTGGTTCAATATACTTCAATGGAGAAGCTGCAGAAAACCATGTAATGTGTTTTTGCAGCAATTTGTGTTTTGTAATCTGCCCAACAAATTGGCCCAATTATTTTTTTTAAAGCCATTATCCGATTAATCTAAACAATAATCGCCCAACTATTCTATTATGAAAATAATCGTTAGTTGCAGCCCTACTATACACACACATTGGCTTTTAGCAGCATTTAGTGGCAGGAGAGTTTAGAGGGAATAAAAAATAAAAAACCCTCTACCAGCGAGTCCAGGAGCAGCAGAGTATAGGCAGAAAAAACACTTGATGTTACTAAAAGCTGTTCAACGAGCCAAACGCTTGGCATGTTTAGGGCTTGAGCATCAATTCATTTCAATGGCTAGAATAAATTATTTCTGGCCAATAAAATTAATTAATGCCCAAAAGCTTGACGCTTGCCAAAGCTCCAATAAGCTTGAAAAAGCTTTAGACACTTTACAAACGTCAGGCGTTTTTTCTGCAAAAAGACTGCCAGCTTCTAGGAGATTTAAAATAAACGTCCTGTGTGCATTAAGGACTAGCAACATGCAAGTGCAGCTCCCATATTTCTCTGCACACAGGTTAACTTTCATTGGAAATATGGAAAGAAAAGATTAACCTATCAATAGGCCCTTATTACACTGTTTAGGATCAACAAAATCGATTATAGATTATAAATAGGTAGACTTTCCGCTGGCTGCATCCAAAGATCTAAGATTTGCTTGTTCTCTAAATTGATACAATTGCATTCATAAGTTGGCACTTCCATTTCAGCTGGGACCACAATGGCAGTGCAACAAAGGCTCCCATTTCTTGGAGAAGTCTAAAAGTATTGTTGCAGAAAGTTTCCATAATGGAGACCTTCTGAACGCTCCCATTTTCACACCTATGCTATTTATTGCTAGTGAGGCTTATATGTCACATTGCTACATGGCTTAACGTAGCTTACATTATGAAGCATGAACTTCCCTCAATCACCAGACTAATGCAAACTTCTTACTAATAAAGAGCAAACTGGGCAAATCTCTTTTCAATTTACTTCATTATGTGCATGCCAGTTTTTCCATTTTGTAGAGCAGGAGTACTGAATTAAAATTCACGGAGGTCCGGTCAGTAACATTTTCTTTTTCCAGAGGTCCATCTTATTTCTGTTCTATGACTCCGTTTCTTCACCCCCCCCCCCCCCCCATTCACATCACAGCCCTTTTAACATCCAGTGTCTTCAGTCCCCTCTTCCACAACACAGAACCCCCCCCCCCTTTTTTAACATCAAAGCCCCCGTTTCATTAGTCCAACCCTTTCACATCAGTGCCCAATCTCCTCACATCATTGCCCCCCATCTCTAGCGTTAAATTCCCCTTGCGATCACAACGACCCCCCCCCCACACACACACACATCACTGCCCCCCTCTCACATCAAAGCCTGGCCATATTATAGCTCCCCCACCACATTACAGCCACTCTCTCTTAAAGCACCCCCCCCCCCCAAATACAGTCCAACCTTACAAACACTGCCCCCTCTTTAAATCGTAGTCTCCACTGCAGTCACAGTTCTGCCCCCTTCACAGTCCTAGCTTAGCAGATCGGAAGCAGCCTGAACTCTTCTCTTGCCGCTGCAGCCAAAACTCACAGCAGAAGGTGGGAGGACACAGCAGGGTGGACACCTCTTTATATGTATTTGCCTGCCTGCGGCCACCGTTAATCTCACAGCTGGGAAGAGAGTGGGAGATACAGGTGTTCTGCACTGAGGGCAGCAGCTGGCCAACACTTCCTAACAAGCAAAAGGTTGGGTAGCTCCCACTCCCTATGTAGAAATGCCATGTCTCAGGCCTTCTGCACTGCTGCGAATTTAATAGCAGCGGCAGGCTGGCAGGCAAAACACACAAACCGAAGATGAATCCAACTTGCTGTGTCTCCTGTCCTCCGCTGTGAGTTTTAACAGCAGGAGAAGGGATCAGGCTGCCAAGTGGTAAGATCCAGACCGGACTGTTACTCCGTCCATGTCCGGAAAGCAGTCCCCGATTTAGTGATGCCTGCTGTAGAAAAATCACAGTCTATGTTTCAGACCAAACTGCATGCACATAGTTCAGGCAAATGAAAGCTCATGAATCGTTAAAAATGAGGAAATTCACAAAGTTTGCCCTCAAACTGATTTACACAATTTTCAAACCACAAATAGCTACATAAGTCCTATGAAATAGTACTGTGCAAAGAATTGTAAAAAAAAAAAAAAAAAAAAAAGCTGTAAATCATAAAATGCATTAACAGAAAAACAAAACAAAATCAAATATCAGGCCGCTTTGTAGTCGCCTGTCACTGAAACTTCAGCTACACACACTATTTTTTGCTCAACATCACTTCCTAGCAACTATAGAACTGCAGTTCTGTACACAGAAATGTCATTTTTGTTCATTGCTTATCCAAGCAGTTTTTTTTTTTTTTTTTTTTAATTAAGTAGCCAGAGCCTACCACTTAGCCAATTGAAATGGTGAAGTTATTAGAATGGTATGCCAAAGTATTCATAGAATCAGGTAAGAATTTGGAGTGATGTATATAACTTTACAAATAGGGACAGAGGATTTCACTTTAAAAACGGCCAGGACTACGCTCAAAAAAAATTTAAGTCAATAATGGACTGATAGGGTGCTTTGCTACAATATATATATATAAAAAAAAAAAAAAAAAAATCAGTGTTGACTCACCTGATGTAATGCTTGTAGTACTGCTACTTGTGGTGACTGAAGGCGACTCAGACACTGTGGAAGCCAGAGACCCCGACAGTCCTGAAACAGCATCAGAGGCCGGCTCTGAGGTAGACGTATTACTGGAAATAGTGCTGATAGATGGGGACTCAGTTCTGCCAGAGGTAGATGGCACAACTGTGGGGTCTAGGGAACATGAAGAATTATTAGAAGACATAAATTCACCATGTCTGGGAATAAGTTTTTATGTGTGCAGGTTAAATAAGCAGAGATTGTGGACAAAATTACACCTGCATATAATATTTAAAGAACACTCGGCCATACTGCTATGCCTTTTATTAACAAGTACAACAGTGGCACCAAGCTTTCAAATATGCAGCTAGTGCAGAGCCATAGCTAGCAATACTATTAACAGTGAAAGATACCGTGTATTGAGGAATACTTTTCACTGCATTCACACCTTTGCATCTGGGATGATGCAGGCAAGTTTAGGGGGAAAAAAAAAAAAAAACTGCTTGCTACGTCTTTGGGCGCAGTTTCCAGAAAAATGAACATTTCGTTGGAAAGAATATGCAGCCTAAATATGAACAAGAAAATGGCTCTTTATAGTTTACTATACAAGAACCCGCAGATAAGGTAGCTCGCTGTATCTCAAAGGGTTGAGAAAAAAATCTTTGCTGCAAACCCTCTCAGACTACTTCATGCACTTAAAATATTTGCATTTGGCCCAATAAAAAAAAATTGCATTGCACAATCCTGGCGATTTCCAAAACATGTGTATGACCAACATACCATCTTCATCTACAGTCAGGTCCACAACTTCCGTTGCACTTTGTCTAAGTGGCTGTATGACAGTGGAAACCCGACTGCGACTTCTGTGCTCCTGAGTCCTTCCAGTCTGCGAACTTGAACTTTGGCCCCAGTGAGATCGAGAGTGTCCAAGCGTGGAACGAGATCTACGAGGAGTATGAAATTATCGTTTATTCCCTGGAAACATGACTGTTAGTGAACATCCAAAATAAAATTCCTAAAAGCATTTTACATCAGACGATAATCAATGAGTTTCATTATAAACAAGAATTTATATTCAGAACATAGGCATCCAAAGTAGAAGTCCACTCCAATGCCAAAACAATCCCTGAGCCACGTTGTACAATGATACCATTTTGTTAACAAATATGCAAGGTTTTAATATGTGTTGGACCCCTTTCACATGTGGGTCCACCTGTCAGTTTTTATTTTTAGGTGGATCGGACCATCCACTGCCCTCTATCGAGCGGCGGGTATGAATGAACAGGGGGTCTGTTTACATCCAAATGCCCATAGAGGACAGAAGTAGTGTCTCTGCATAAGCAGAGAGGACAGACAAGCCATCCGCCTGCTCAGCAGAGATCAGCGGACAGTTTCCCAGCTGAGCAGGTGGACTTCTGGAGGTGCCCACTCATGTGAAAGCGACCCTAAAGAAGAACTATAGGCAGAGCCCCCCCCCCCCCCCCCCCATTTTTGGATAGAGCAATGAAGAGTTATAACCGCTGTCCCATGTATCCCATTTCAGAGATTTCCTTTCATCCCTGCAAATTAAAGAAATTCCTTGGGGACACCCCAGGTCTCCAAAACTAGTGTCTTTATTGGAAGATTTCCTCTCTATTCTACTCTTCTAGTAGAACAACCCAACATTTGGGATTTTCTTTACTTTCAATAAAAACAGTAAACAGGACAAGGTAAAATTTCCTGACAGGAAACTGACAGGAGTGCTAATCCCTCTTCACTCTATCCAAAAAAACATTTTGCCATTTAATTATAATGTAGTAAGCTTTATATTAAAAGAGGATTTTAAAGAATGGTAAAGAAGAACTTCAGGAAGGACCATTATCTGAATGGTTCCTAAAAAGGTGAAAAAACATGCCACATTCCTGTACGGCTTGCCCTACCTTCTTCGCAGGCCACTGTAGGCAGACCCAAGTCATGCAAAAAAAAAACGTGTATCCTTTGGATTCGAACACAAAGCAATCTCCATCAGTCACCAGATAATTTGGAAAAAACACACAGCAATTATAAAATAGACATCACTAGCAAAAAATACAAAAACAAATTGAAATACAACATACTAGAGAAGGTCTAAACGTGCATAACGTGTTACTTTTATCTTCCCAGACAAAAGCTAACTTGTGGTTAAATGTGGAGTTATTCAGTACATACATTATAATAACTACAGTAGTGCAAAAAAAAAAAAAAAAAAAAAAAAAAAAAACACAACCTTACTGCTTCCCCATCTAGCACAAGTCTTGGGGTACACTCACATTTTTGCAATGCTTGGCATGGTTCACCCCCTTGGTCCGGTTAATTTGTGCAGTGCGAATGACCATGCCCAGGGACGGTGAAGAATACTGTGCTTGGGATTACTTGGGAGGAGGTGGTTCTAGCCATTATTCACTTTTGGTCTAGAACGGTTCACTCCAGTGCCTGAGCACAGAACTCTCCATGGATGGAGCACAGAAGCAGTGATCACTGTGGTCTGGATGACACAAGTGTGCCTGGGAACACTCATTGTAAAGCACAGTGCGAGTGCAGACAAGCGGGGGGAATTTGGACAATCTAACTCTGGCACAGTACAGTTTAGCCATACCCAGAGTGCCTGCATTCTTTGGGTTGGGCTGGTATTAACCAACATAAGACTTTCTATAAAAGACTAAGACCACTTTCACACTGGAGCGGTTTGCAGGCGCTATTGTGGCAAAAAAAGCACCTGCAAACTAGAGAAACAGCAATGGCTGTTTCAGGTCGGTGTGAAAGCCTTGAGGGCTTTCACACTGGAGCGGTGCGCTGGCAGGACCGCTCCAAAAGTCCTGCTAGCCGCATCTTTGGAGCGGTGTGTTAACCGCTCCTCCACAGCTCCTTCCCATTGAAAGCAATGGGAAACCGCGGTTATACTGCCGGCAATGCGCCTCTGCAGAGTCACATTGCCGGCGGTATTGACAATTTTTTGGCCACCAGCGGGGGTAAAACTGCCCCGCTAGTGGCCAAATACCGCCGCAATTTCAACGGTAAGACGTCACTAAAAATAGCGCCGCTTCACCACCACCCCACCTCCTTCCCCAGTGTGAAAGAGGCCTTGCAGAGTTTCTCAAATGCCACATCTAACCTCCAAGACCCCTCTTACACTGGGGCGTTTTTCAGGCGCTTTAGCGTTTAAAAAAAAGCGCCTGAAAGAAGTTGCATCTGCAATACCAATGTGAAAGCCCCTTGTGCTTTCACACTGAGGCGCTATGCTGGCAGGGCATCAAAAAAAAAGTCCTGCAAGCAGCTTCTTTCCAGTGCTTTAGGGCCGTTGAATACACCGCTCCTAAAGCACCCCTTCCCATTGAGGAGCTTTTTTTATTTTAACACCAAGGCGCCTGAAAAACACCCCAGTGTGAAAGGGGTCTAAACAGACGTGTAAAATATAAAAAAAAAAACACCACACACACACACACACTAAAAGCAGCACTACAATATATCATTTTTTTTTTTTTAATACAATCAGTGTAATATCACTGGTATCAATCTCAGCGTACAGCACAGCTCAGAGCAATGGAGGGAAAAAAAAGAAGCACAAGACAATGCTGCAAAAAAGGAGAGGAGAGGTTAAATACAACTATGGACCAATATGACGAATTCAAGGTCATTTGGTCAGGTTGGATATATTATTCCCTAAAAATTACTTTACCCATATGATGATCACTACTGTTAAGAGGATCTATACTGTACACTGACCTTGCCCTACTCCCCACCCCCAGGTGAGGGATCTACACCCTGTTTTCTTCTTGTTTTTCTTTGTTCCGTGTTTTTTTTCTGGCTCTCTGCTGTTCTATTGAGCCTGACGTACCCAACTAGAGCACCGATATTATGCATGTACTATGTATACGGTGGGTCTATTCAGATATATGGACATCGTTGTATCATGTGTATTGCTTAAGTCCACCCCACCCCCATCTTCTGCTCCCCGTGATGGCATGGGGATAGGGGGCAGCCCTAGGCGTTTTCTTTATCGAGACTTGTTTGTGTCATATATTTGTCTATAGAAGGCCAATGTTAGCTGTGCCCATGTCCTATGGGCCCCGTTACTAAAGGCTCATATTATTTGCCTTCTGTATCTGCTCAAATCTCTTTACTTTTGTTTTGCTTGGAAATAATCTTGATTACAAAAATAAAATAAAGAGGAGAGCGAGCAAAGTAAGTGTTCTACTGCTTCTCCTTTCACTGTCCAGTCACAGTGTGAAGATGGTGAGGGGGACTTGTGAATGCAGCAGAGAAAAATCCAGTCAATGCTAGACAGAGTTGTGATGTAGGGCAGAGCTGTATAATTCTCACAGCTGGATGGACAGCAACTTTAATCCTTTGACATGCAAGAACTCTCAATGTATTTTCTGTGTATTTAGCAGATTTGCCTGAAATAGCAAATGACATTTAGGGCTGGACCAAAATGTGAATTAGCAATAAAAAATTGATATTGTAAATTCGGTTTTAAAAGCAATATTTTACATGGCTTTGACGTTTTACAAGCTTGCACTTTTCTAGTTTACCTTTTAAATGTTTTTGTATATTAGCAGCCACTGCTTCCAGACTCCAACTTGCATTGTAAGAAGGTTTATGGTGTACCCTGTTCATGTACAGATGTAATTGCAATTTATACAGAAAAACACGTTTTTTTTAATAAGCATACATTTACAAGATCACCAAGCCGATCTAATTTGTATGTACCTATGAATGAAAAAATAAAAATTAGAATACACTATATAGCTGCTGCTGAAAAAATATTTTCACAATTCAATGTCTTCCTGGGATAAACATAGCAAGTGATTGCGCACAGATAACTGGGGAAGAACTCTTATTACTTATGTTCTTTCCACACAGAGTCCCCAGGGGGAATACACAGCTGTATAAACAGGAGAGGCTTCCCTGAAATTCCCCACTACACAATGTATGCAGGAGAAGTTCTACTTGTACTGTAAACTAACTTATGAGTTACAGTGCTGGATAAAGGTGTAGGCCAGGGGTATCCAAACTTTTTCCAAAGAGAGCATGCACGAGGGCCAACCACCTTGCCCAATTCTTTGAACCACTAAAACTTGGTCTAAATGTGTTCGTCCGAGCACCAATACACTGCCCAACAGGAATTCACTGGTCTTTGTGGCTGTGTGGGGTGAAGAGACGAGCTCGGACGTGTCATTTGATAAAAAATATATAAACATAACAAATCCCAGAGCGCTGCCGTTTAGGACCAAGGATGAGCTTGGGGCGTGTTATTTGTATATAATGTATTTATCGGCACATAACCCGTACCTTCACCACTATTTTGGCACTTCTCTCCTTCATGTAAAAAAAAAAAGTCACAATTTTTTTGCTAGAAAATTAGTTGGAACCCCCAATCATATATATATATATATATATACACACACACACACACACACACACACACACACACACACACACACACATATATATTTTTTTTTAGCAGACACCCTAGGGAATAAAATGGCGGTCATTGAAACTTTCTTTCCTCTCGCACAGTATTTGCGCAATACTATTTCAAATACCTTTTTTGGAGGGGAGGGGGGGGGGGGGACGGTTTCATGAATTAAAAAAAAAAAAAAAAAACACAGTAAAGTTAGCCCAATTTTATTGTAGAATGTGAAAGATGATGTTACGTCGAGTAAATAGATACCCAAACTTTGGTACTTAAAAATCTCCATGGGCGACGCTTTAAATTTTTTTACAGGTTACTATTTTCGAGTTACAGAGGAGGTCTAGTGCTAGAATTGTTGCACACGCTCTAACGTACGAGACAAAACCTCACATGTGGGCGGGACTTGCATGCATGTTTGCTTCTGAGCGCGCGCTAACGGGGCGTTGTAAAAAAAAAAAAGTTTTTTTCCCTTATTTAATTTTTTTTACACTTTTCTTTTTACATTTTTTTTTAATCATTTTTATTCCTATTACAAGGAATGTAAACATCCCTTGTAATAGGAATCACTGACAGCTCCTCTTTATGGAGAGATGTGGGGTCAATAAGACTCCACATCTCTCCTCCAGGCTTACAAGCATGAGATAGTGAAAAAAAAAAATCGCCAATCTCATGTTTACTTCCAGGTACCCGGGCGTGACGTCATAACGTCGCGCCCGGGCCTCCGACGGTCAGAGATGACTGGTGACCAT
Source organism: Rana temporaria (assembly GCF_905171775.1). NCBI lineage: Eukaryota > Metazoa > Chordata > Amphibia > Anura > Ranidae > Rana > Rana temporaria. The sequence continues at coordinate 75,159,315 of NC_053491.1, read as the reverse complement.
CCGTTTACCAGTCATCTCTATGCTTCCCAGGCAGCGCTGGCGGATTCGTTCTCCGGCCCCCCCGATGGAACTGCCGTTTTGATCGTTGCCGTGCACAGATTTGGCGGCCGAAGACGTGATATCTGAATGATGCCTGTAACTGCAGGCATTATTCAGATATCACCGCACAAAGTCGAGGAAGTCATATGACGTCCTCGGTTGTTAGGGGGGGGGGGGGGGGGGAATAAATTTATTTTATTTTTTTAATAAAAAAGCACTTTGAAGCAAAATAAGGGTCATTGCACATCAATGCAGCCTCACGCGTGCCATCAGTGCAGCTTGATCGATGCCCATCTGCAGCGTCGGAGGGGACAGCGTTGGGGGTGGAAAAAGCTCCAATAGATTACACATACAGGAGAATCTTGTTTACTCGGCAGCCTTAATACAAAGTCTTGCCTCCTATGATAGAAAGAACAGTCATCCAATGGCAGCCCAGGAGAAGGGACTTCGTATTACAGACGCCACTGGGTAAAAAGGAGATTCTCTGGTATGTAACCTGACGACACCCATCCCGCCCCCTCCCGGGCAGCGCCAATAGATACACACACACACACACAGGTGTAGCGAGTAGCACTCTCGCCTAGCAGTAAAAAGGGTTGGTGGTTCAAAAAAAAAAAACGCAGTGTTTTTAATCTTATACGCTGGTTTTATTGTTGTTGATGCAAGAGTCTGTTTACTTGAGGTTCCGCGGATTCTCTTTTTTTGCTATTACTGTCCATTTAATAGTGTTACTGATATATCCTTAAGACTCACTTGCTAGCCGCTTTTTAAACGATCCAATAATTTTCCATTAAAAAAAATAAAAAAGTTCTAAAAATCGTGCCAGGCGTTTTCCATCTTGCTTGTGGGCATTGTGAAGCCCACAAGCAAAGACTTCCCGGAAGCGGTGATGCTATGCTCCCATCATTCACCACAGGATCTTGTGCACGCTCTGTGTGTTGATGGCGAGCAGCGCTGTATAATGGCAAATTCGACACGCGCTCCCCTACTTAAAACAGCAATTTTTTACGTGACGAGGGGAATAGCGCGAGTTTGATTGTTAGTGCTGCAGATCGTCTCCTGGGAACCATGAAGCAGAATTTCCAGGAGATATTGCAGACAGGTCCCAGCACACACTAGGGTGTCGGGGAAAGGGAGAGATACGCCCACTCCCGCGGGGAATAATACCTGGAAGTCACAGCAAATACATCTGAATCTCGGTAAAGACCTAAATACAACAGTCATTTGTAAAAGTGTAAGCTCCGTAGATCATGTTATTACAAAGTTTATATTATGGATGAACCTCCGCTTTAATAAATACCTTTAGTATTTTACATATTACACTATGGGAGGCATTTTTTTCCTTTTCCTTCCTGTGATTGCTGTCTCAATAGAGTCTGGTCTGTTGGGCTTACCATACATTCTGAAGTTTGATGTGCAGTGACCAAGATGGTCAAATAAAGAAGGAGGTACCCCAGTAAAAGATTGTGTGACGGAATCCTATGAAGGTTTAAGGCCGTTTTACCATTTGATGCAACTTATTCATTTATTAGAGGTGAGTTCTGGGAGCTTAATTCTAATCGGATGTAATGAATGCATATTGGAGACAGTTTAATTTGAATCAACATATGGACTGGAACTAATTTTCTATTTGTCATCACCGTGAGACTTATTTCTTTATAGCTTTATAAATTTGCTTAGTGGTAACATATTACTGCGCAAGATCACTCATTCATTTAATTTTGTGTATTGTGAACACTATTAGGTCTTGCAGATGGTTTTGATACATTATCACAATTTGTTTACACATTCACATTTTATATAGTAGCGCAAAGGACACTTTTAGATATTTATGCGTTTATGTATAAAATTATAAGGGCACGCCATTTATGCATCTTTACATGTCTTTGATACAGAACCGTTATCCTCAACCCCCGAGGGAGTGGAGGTTTCTCATGGGGTGTTGCCTGGAAGGGGGGGGGGGGTGGACTATTGCACTGTATTTAGTCTTTTTCTTGTATTGAGCCCTACATGGCAAACAACTTTGTTTTTATTTTATGCATAACCAATAAAAAGAAATCAACGGGGGGAAAAAAAAAAGAAGCTGCACAGTTTGTGCGTTTCCAGCACTTGTCAGCAAATGGGTTAAATGCTTTCATTTCAATTGCTTTGTGCGTGAAGGGGAAACTGCACACCAAGCAAATTTCAGGAGCCAGTGGAAAATACTCCAACCGTCTGTTTATACCATAGCAAGTTCCAAATGATCTGGGCCTCTTCCATTTCACACTGAAGCAGATGGGAAGCTTACCAAGAACTACAGAGCAATCCAACACTCAACTCACACTTCAAGCCATTCTTCAGTAGGATATACACACAAGTGATGGCTATATAGAAGTGATGACAAGTGGGTAACAAGACTGCTGAGGATCAGGGATTTTTAAAGATTTGTATCACCCAAAAATATAGCTCAGTGAATCAGGCTATAAAAAAAGGATAAGTTCACCCTTTGTAGGTAAAAAAAATAAAAATAAATGCACATTTTTTTTTTACTATTATTGCAGAAGCCTGTAAAGCATTGCGCAGGTCTCCATCAGATCTGTCTATGTATCAGCCTCCTCGTACGAAGAACCCGATACATGCTGACAGGAAGAATGAGTCAACTACCACAGCGCTCTGGTAGTTCACTGAAAACTACAAGCCGACAGCCGCAAAGGCTGCTGGACCTTGTAGTTTTCCATTTACAGAGTGCTGTGAATGAGTGATGCTGCCGGGTGGGCGGAGACCCACGCGGCTGCATTAAAAAACAAAAAGTACAACAAAGTGGGCAAGCAGATCCCTGATCCAATTAATGGAAGAGAAACTGATCCCCATCCGTTTTTAGCGGATCAGATTGGATACAGCCGTGTTTTTAAGCTTTCATTCTCATAGTGAAGACTGGCAGAAAACACACCGAATCACCTCATCTTTGAACAGATGTATTGAGCACGAAATCTTAAATAAATAAATAAATAAATAAAAAGCATTACATCTGCAACACACATGTGAAGAACCTCAATAGAAAATCATGCCAATTCACTTGTTCTGTGATGCCTTGCATTCTAAAAACGCATCTTCTGCCCTATTCTTTTTTCTGCAGGTAAATATATACATTATACAGCCCACCACCTCCTGTTTGTCTGGTCATTAGCCTAGGCTTATGACATGCACAGCCCTCTCATGAGAGTTTGCCAGGGGGAGTCATAAAAGAGCCAATGAAAGCCACAGAGCTGGAGGTGTGCCTCTGTGTGTCTGTAAATCCAGGAAGTGAACAGGCAGAGAAGCTTCAGCTGCCCACAGTAAAAATGGCTGCAGCCAGACATAGTGGAGGGAGATTTATGCAGCATATTTGGAAAGTACAGAATCACAGTATATATAAAATTGGGAAGCTTCAGAATGGCAAAGATGTTTTTATTTAAAAAAAATATGAGCAGATTGCAGTTCCTATTTAATGAATACAGATCTACATTCTTGTCCCTCAAAGTAGTATCACTTTTTTGTGTTCAGCTCCTGATGGCACAAAGTACATGGACTCGTCTTCCTGGGTGACCTGCAATGCTGATGTGATGTAGGACAGGGCACCCCCCTTGACATACAGCCGACCAACACTGCAGATAGCAAGGAGATGACTGCTTTGCTAAGGAGTAAAAATCTCTGGCTTGCAGGGGTTGCCTGAAATAAACACCAGCAAGAGGAGTGCAGAGGGAGGTGGAACATGTCAGATCCCAGCGCTCTGTTCGGCCACCAGGAGAAAAGCAAAATATCAGGCAGGCTTCTGTAAGTTTTTAACCAGAGTGTCTTGGAGCTTACATGGTGCTTCTTTATAACAAGGTGGCGTAGGAAAAAAGGAAGGATGACCCAAGTAAACCTGTTGCTTTGTCCTATATGGACATAGGACAGGTTCTTGCAATGCACCGACGTACACACAGGATAGCATATATGAACAAAAGTGGCGATGACCGGCTACATAGGGGCAGTCAGGGAGTCAATCTGTACTCAATGCCTGCACACAGGTCCTGCTGTATGCTATGGCTGAGAGCGGAAAGAAATACCAGACATTTTGAATACAGGAGGAAAGGGGGGGGGGAGAAACACAAGTAGTTTATAAAAAAAAGGTTTAGGTCTGCTCTAAATTGCACAAATGCCACACTGTGTAACAGATATTCCATAATAAAGCTCTATAAGTAACCTAAAAGGTTTCCAGCAATCCGTCGAGCCTGTGACTGTGCACTAGCTAAAAAACTGGATTGCTAGACGCCAAAGACACATGCAGACACAGTTGTGCTTGCCAAACACTTCCCAGCCAAGCAGATCAAATGATGATATATCTGGTTGAATTTTAATCAGTGCAAATGATTGCTTGTAGCCTTTGCAAAGTGCAATGTCCAGAGCTCGGACTATGTCGCCAGCTAAAGTCTGAGGAATGCCGCAGTCACACTAGGAGATGAAGGACAGCATACAGACCATAAATGAGGGGTGTCCAAACTTTTTTCAAAGAGGGCCAGATTTGGTGAAGTGAACATGCACGTGAGGGCAGAACATTTTGCCTGACATTATTTGAACCATTAAAATTCGGTCTGCGTTTGTTTGAGCACTAAGACACAGCCCAACAAGAATTCTCTTGCCTTTGTGGCTGTGTGTAGTGAAGAGATGAGCTCGGGCATGTTTGGGTATACCATATTTATTGGCGTATAACACGCACCTTCATTTTAAGAGGGAAGTTTCTGGGGAAAAAAAAAAAAAATCATTTTAAATGCAGAACTGTGAAGCAAAATAAAAATCCATGCCCATCTGCAGACCAACCATTGCCAGGAATGCAGCACCCACCATTTCCATCAGTGCAGCCTGATTGATGCCCATCCACCTGCAGAATTGGAGGGCACAGGAAGGGGGGCGGGACAAGCGCCAAAAGATTATATACACACACAGGAGAAACTCCTTTTTACATAGTGGCCTCTTTAATGCAAGGTCCTGTCTCCTTTGATGTACAGAACAGTTGTCCAATGGCAGCACATGAGACGGGACTCCCTATTACAGAAGCTGCCCGTAAACATGAAATTTTACACCTGTATTCTACACCTCACAAAAGATATACATGTCCAAATAACCACGTGGGCCGGACTTTGGATATGCCTGCCATAAAAAAAATAAAAATAAAAAAAAAGTCTGAACAGATTAACTCCTTGCCTAGTGTCAACTATGGCTTGCCAAGGACGCTCTTGAATCAGTGTAGATCCATGTTCTCTCTTCTTGCTGTCCATAATGGATCTTAAAGTGGTATTAAATACAAAAGTAAACATTTTATCCCAAAAGGAAAATAAAAAAATGCAGCCACCATATCTAATGATTGGTGAAGTGCAATAGATTACATTTTTGGTAAATAAATAAAAATAAAGTTAGTCCAATTTTTTTGCATAATGTGAAAGATGTTACACCGTGTAAATACACAGCCAACATGTCAGGCTTTAACATTGCGTACACTCCGAGTGGCACCAAACTTCAGTACTAAAAAATCCCCAAAGGCGACACGTTTAACTCTAAAACGGTAACCTGTAAAAAAAACGTTTGAGGAGGCCTAGTGCTAGAATTATTGCTCTGGTGCCAACATTCACGACAATACCTCACATGTGTGATTTGAAATCCATTTACCTATGTGAGCAAGCACGCATGGGCGCTTTAACATTTTTTTTTTATTATTTTAAAATTTTTCTAGTTTGACACTTTTTACATTAGTTTGATCACTTTTATTCCTATTACAAGGAATGTAAACATCCCTTGTAATCGGAATAGAGAAAGAAACATCCTCTTTACAGCGAGATCTGGGGGTTTACAAGTCCCCAGATCTCGCCTGGGAAACCCGAAAAAAAAAACAAAAAAAAACACACGATTTTGGCTTTCCAGCCAAGGCGGCAGCATTTCTTCAAATGCAGAGGGCGCGAGTGACATAACATCCCGCAGGATTCTCTATGGTAACTTAGGGCACTGGCGCCCTCACGCTGCCTGTGAGAATGATCAGTCGGCTGAACAGCCGCTATGATTGTTCTTATGGTGCAGGGCATTGCCAGCTAAGAAAAAGGATATCTGAACGATGCCTTTAACTGCAGGCATGATTCAGATATCACCACTGAAAGTCTGCGACGTCATACGACGTCGCCCCGGAGAGAAGTGGTTAAACTCTAGGTTTCAAGAAAAAAAAAAAAATGTATTTTCAGTATGAATTCTTAATGCTCTAAAGCTAGGTAATACAGATTTCCCATTTCCAGGCAAATATTGTGAGAACGATGGTGTGAAGATAATCTGCCTCTATACTCCCTGCTTTGCATGAGCATCCGGATATGATGCTACCCTCCCCTGACCCAGAGACCAGCTAATGTGAAGTTGCTCTGAATCCTTCATTCTTCATAGAAGTGAATGGACAGGATTAGGAAATCTACCATTGCAAATAAGCAGCATTTCCAGTAAGATGAGGTGCTCCTCATTAACCTCTTACAGAAGAGAAATTGCCTGGTCTTCCTAAAATGATGCCAAAAAGAATTGTGAGCACAGCTTGCTTTACAAGGCCAACTAAACCCTGCTTTATCTTTGCTGCTTTGAATCCTACATTCAAGGCTGCTCCTTCCAAAAGGCAAAAGTGGAAAATCAGAATGCAAAATAGCAAATCATGTCCTCGAAAAGGAGTGAAGGCCCTCTTCGCTTCTTAGTCCTTCAAAAAAGGTTTGTAAATATTAAAAAAAAAAAAAAAAAAAAAAAAGACTTTTTTTTATACCTTACTGTGAAAACCCTTCTGCATGAAGAGCCCCTGACTTACCTGATACCCGATTTGCCCGAGGCTCTCCTGGCTCGCTCGCTCCTTATTAGCTCAGATGCCATTGACTCACTGCTGTCAATCAGTGCCACAAGATGAGGGAGAGGGGCTCTTATGGACACTCAGAGCGGGGCTCAGGAGCAAGCACACTCGGCAGGGGGTGGAGCCAGTAGTGTCGGTAGGGGACCCCAGAAGAGGAGGATCAAGGCTGCTCTGCACAAAACATTTACAATCACTTACACTTCTATCAGCTTATGAGGATACTGAGGCAACAGAATCTAATTTGAGGTGAGGTTTGTAGCACAATCAGGCAAACTGTTGGTAAGAAATGCCCCTTGTCAGAGTAAAGCAAGATAAACCAATTATGGTCTACAACACAATTTAAACCGATAAATTAAAAAACAACCTAGTCACTAATTTCTCATTTATTGTAAACTTTGGTGTTTAAAGCTCCTACCTGTAGGTTTCACCAACTGTGACAATTTCCACTTCACTGTCAGTAGAGGTAACATTGATTTCTTCATTATTGGCAGGGACTTGAGGAGTGGATGAAGCTTCAATGACTACAACATCCTCATCAATGCTACCTGCAAAATAAAACAAAAACACACTGTAATTGTGCTTCCAGACATAGAATTGATGGTATTTTACTCATAAAACAAAATCAGAGCATACAGAGGTCTACAACTTTACCCAACCGTTTAACATAAAGGGTTCAAAGTGCGCCTGCCTCAAAATTAGGCAAACGTGACAAGTGTTTAAACTTCAAAACCAAATCCACTAAAGTCTTTTTTGGCACCTGTAAGTACCACCAGCAAACATAAGTGAGGCCCTTGGGATACCAACGGTCAGGGGCAACCTCTGGCAAGAATGAGGAGGTTCTTGCCTGCGGCTGTAAATGTTGCCGCATACACTGTGTGAGACCAGCAGCAGCTGTCCGATATGTACTGAGTAAAAATCAACAGCTGGCGCTGCTGCTGTTCACAACTACTCATCCTGGATGCACACTACACCCGCATGTTTCTAAACAGTTCTGGCCACAAACGGGTGATGAAGCTTCCCCGTACATATACCCAGTTAAGTGACTGGCCTCAGGTGAAACACAGATGAAACAAATCCTCCTACACAAGTTGTACCTGTTTATCTGCAGCCCTTTCTTCTTGACATCTGTTCAAATTGCTGAGTTTTAAAGCTTGCCTGAAAGTTCAGGGGAAAAAAAAAAAAAAAGGAGGCAGAGAGCTGAAGTTTGGGCTCTTTCACACAGAGCGGATCCGTAATTGATCCGCTCCGTTAGCCCGTTTGGCTCAGCGGAGATTCCTCCGTAAATCCCCGCTGAGCTGTCGGCGGACAGGGCGGTCCCCGCACACTGTGCAGAGACCACCCTGTCACTCCTCCGCTCTCCCCTATGGGGAATCAAATGAATACGGACCGTGTGTCCATATTCATCCGATCCGTTCCGCCGTACGGAAGAAAAATAGGGTTTTCTTCCGTCCGCAAAAGCGGATCTTTGCTGATGGTTGCGGACGTTAGCGGATGCATCATTCGCCAATGCCTGCAATCCCATAGGGATACATTACAAGTCAGTAAACGGACTTGTAATAAACAGACCGTTTGTCCGTATGTGTGAAAGGGCTCAGAGCTTAGTGTGGAGAGCTCAAACAGCTGATTAGAGGGAAAGGACACACCCCTTCCTGAGCACATAAGAGCAGAATTTAGGCCAATCAGCCAGCCAGAGGTCCCTTCCCCGTCACCATTTTTCTCTTGGTGTCAGGAACACTTGTCTAAAGTGACTCAAGCTGATAGCAAAGGAATGAAGCAGCAGACAAATGAAACTTGGTGCTCCTAATTGAGACACTATAGAAGAATAGGTTTTGTTTGCTTTTCATGTCTGAAGTTTACAACCACTTTATAAGCATACATTTTTTATAATATACATTTATTTTTTACCTAAAGTAAAAGGCGAAATGTTTAATTTTAGCTCTGGATAGAGTGAAGGATTAAAACATTTGTCAGTTTTTATTGCAGTCTGTCACTTTCACACTGGGGCGGTGCGCTTGCAGGTAGGGGGGGGCGGGGGAATGAATGGGAAGCGCCACAACATGGGCACCATGGCCACTAGCGGGGGTTAAAAGCACCGCTATAACAGCAGTAGAGAGCCGCTAAAACTAGCAGTGCTTTACCGCCAACTGGGCGTTCATGGACGGACACAGCCTTAATCTTGACAAAGTGGGTATTAGCCTTCCTTTAGGAGTGACTAGGCCGAAAGTGTTAACAACTTCAAAGCTGAACAGCCCCGCCCAGGGGGCGGTCCTACTGGCTATATCCCCTCTGCCTGCACTAAGCAGCTCAGTTCGTCAAAAGCAGTACAAACTTAAACAAGAGGGGTGGGTGCTGTGTCAGTCCATGAACTCAGAGAAAAACATTTTATGGCGAGTATAAAATCCTATTTTCTCTTGCGTTCATGGACAGACAGCCTTAATCTTGACAAAGTGGGACGTCCCAAAGCAGTGTCAAAAAGAGGGGTGGGAACAGCATGAAATTAAACTTCACCCCAAAACAAAACAGAACAGAGCTCCTCAACTGAGGAGTTGCAACTCTAAACAGCCACCTGCAAAACTTTGCAGCCGAAGTAGCATCCGAAGATGCACTCACATCAACTTGTAAAGTTTAGTAAAAGTGTGCCCGGGTCGCCGCCTTACACACCTGGGAAAAAGACGCTTGATGTCAGAAAGCCCAAGGAGGCACCCATTGCCCTGGTCAAATGAATCGTGACAGGGAGGCGCCTGACCCTTTATGGCGCAAGCCTGATCACGATCTGTCGAGTCTACCTTGAATTGGTGGCCGATGAGACTGCTGGGCCCTTCTTGGCACCAGCCCCCGAAACCAACAGTGAGTCTGAACTCTGGAATGGAGCAGTAATAGACAAGTATACTCTCGGAGCTCGGACAACGTCCAAGAAATGCCACGTCGTCTCCTTAGGATTCGACGGACGAGGACACAAGGATGGCAGTACAAGGTCTTCCTTGAAATGGAAGGTCAAAATGACCTTAGGAAGAAAAGAAGGCTGTGGACGCAGCACCACCATATCCATGTGGAAGATCAGATAGGGAGCCTTTCACGACAAGGTTGCCAGCTCAGAACTCATCTTAACTGACATAACAGCCATCAAAAGGACCACTTTCTGAGAAAGTGTCAACAAGGAAACTTCCCTAATGTTCTCAAACTAGTGGTTTCTGAGGCACCTAGAGGCCATGCCGTTAAGGCCATTGACTGTAAAGCAGGAGGACGTATGGGACCTTGCGACAGCAGGTACTCTCGTAGCAGTAGATGCAAAGGGACGTCTGCTTTTCAAATCCCCACAGAGGTAGTGGAGGACGGACCGGAGGGGCCACATGCTGAACCCCCTGTACAAACATTCTCACTAGAGAGTGAGCCGCCAGGGAAGATATCTGCCCCCTAATTGTACTTAAAGCAAATTTTTGGTCGGCCCCCTGCTGTAAAAAAAAAAAGCAGGACTCTGGGAACCAAATAGGCACGCTGATGTTACCTCATTTCCTCACAAATGGATATGTAGGTCTTCCAAGTGCGATGGTAAATCTTCCTGGAGGACGATTTTCGAGCACTCCTCATGGTAGAGATCACAGAGTCTGACAGGCCCCGGTCTCTTAGCACCTGGGCTCTCGATAGCCCTGCCGTTCAAGCCAGTGACTGTAAAACAGGATGCCGTATGGAACCTTGAGACAGCAGGTCCTTTCCTAGCGGTAGACGCCAAGGGACATCTGCTACTAGACGGACTAGGTCAGTGTACCAAGGCCAAACCGGAGCAATTAGGTTAAAATAATAAATTTCCATCTGGACTAAAAAACCTCCAGGCCTATGGGCCTGAAGGGAGCCATGTCTTCTCTTTAACTAGGCAGAAAAAAACTGAGCTACTTAGTGCAGGCTGAGGGGATATAGTCAGTAGGACCGCCCCCTGGGTGGGTCTGTTCAGCTTTGAAGTTGTTCAACACTTTCTGCCTAGTCACTCCTAAAGGAAGGCTAATACCCACTTTGTCAAGATAAGGCCGTGTCCGTCCATGAACGAAAGAGAAAGGGGTCTTAACGTACAATTGAACACTGTTCAGTTCATTGAGAGAACCATGAATGCAAACATGTACTACAACATACTGAAGCAGAGCATGATCCCCTCCTTTCGGAGACTGGGCCACAGGGCAGTATTCCAAAGCAATAACGACCCCAAAACACACCTCCAACACGATCACTGCCTTGCTCAAGAAGCTGAGGGTAAAGGTGATGGACTGGCCAAGCATGTTTCCAGACCAAAACCATATTGAGTATCTGTGGAGCATCCTTAAAAAAAGAAGGTAGAGGAGCGCAAGGTCTCTAACATGCACCAGCTCCATATCATGGAGGAGTGGAAGAGGACTCCAGCATCAACCTGTGAAGGTCTGGTGAACTCCATACCCAAGAGAGTTAAGGTAGTGCTGGAAAATAATGGTGACCACACAAGATATTGACACTTTGGGCCCAGTTTGGACACTTTTACTTATCTTTATTTAAAAAAGTAAACTTGGCAACTAGGAAAAGCTGAGATTTGCATCACTGAATGTAAAATCGATCATTTCAACACGTGCTGGAGCTAAATTTGCTTATTATGCATTTTTCCCTAATTTGCTCAGTTTGAAGTGGTAAGGACTGATGTGTTCTAATTTACAAAACATGTAAAAAAAAAAAAAAAAGTTAGACCCCTTTCACACTGAAGAGCCGCTAAAACAGTGCTTTAAGCAGCACGTTTTTTCAAGGTCACATGACAAAATGCCATAAAAAAAACATTTTGCAGCACTTTCAAAAAAGCTTATTTTTTTCATAAAGAACAACTCATTTCAATGGGCAGAGGGGTTTTTGTAACGCTTTTTACAGCACTCCAGACCCACCTTAAAGGGGTTTTCCACCCATTTAAGTTTATTAAAAGTCAGCAGCTACAAAAAGTGTAGCTGCTGGCTTTTAATAAACTTACACTTACCTGCTCCAGCGACGCGCCGGCCGGGGGTCCGCTCCTCTCCCCCCCCCCCTCCCCGGCGTCTTCATTGTCACTGTGGGCACAAAATTACATGCCAAATGTGGCATGTAAGGGGGAGAGGAGTGGGTTAAGAGGAAGTTCCATTTTTGGGTGGAACTCCTGTTTAAAGATGCTGCTTGCAGGACTTTTTCCAACATCCTGCAAACGCACCACCCAAGTGTGAAAGCACTCATGCTAATAAATAGGAGGCAGTTTTCAGGCACTTTTCAGGCTATTTCTAGCCCTAAAATGCCTGAAAACCGTTACAGTTGAAAGGGGTCTAACACTTATTATCAAACATAAGAAAAATATCTAGAGCCTGGAATTTTCTGCTGGTTAACAGTGGTTTGTTGTCATTCTTCAGAAACCATCTGCTCCATTTTCTACCACCCATGGCAACAAACTACTTATTGTCAGGCAGGGAGATTTATTTAAAGCTAGCACCAGCTGTACCAAGCTACCCTGCCAAAAGCCTCTGGTAACAGGGCTCAATGATCAAGGCTCTGGAATCGAATATGAAAGTCAAAGAATTCCTTCACTGCTGCAATATGCAAGATTTGAAAAATGCGTTGTAGAGTTAAAGAGTTAGACAGCAAAATATCTGGTTACTACTGTACATCGAAATATAAAGCTGCGTGAATGTATTTATCTATCTATGCAGAGTAGTGCAATAATTTAGCACAACTCAATCATAGATGGCATTAAATGGTGCAGAGAAATACACATAGTTAATGTACCAACACAACTACACAAAGCATTTAAACATATGTTCTACCTGAGGGAAGAGTTGTACCATTTTGGTGGGTTTCCTCTGGAGTCAAAAAGATATCCTCTTCTCCTTCAGTGGAAGAACTAGTGCTAGAGGCCGACTCACTGCTGAGGTCATTCTCACTAGAGCTGCTGGAACTAGGGAGCAGTGCATACTTCTTCCTGGCCAGAACTTCTCTCTTCTTCCTCTGCAATAACAGCCTCTCCTTCTGCTTTTGTGTCCGCTGTGTAGAACCCTTTTTCACAAAAGTCTTTCGATGCATAGACCTCCGTAATGTGCTCACCTGATAGCAAGGCCGCTTCATTAGCATACTAGGCACAGACTCAGACTGGGAACGAGGCCATTTTTGATTCCTTGAAGAGGGAGTCCTATTTGTAGTATTTACACCTGTGGGAGAGAAATGTCTAGAGCTGTCCTTGTCCTCGTCAGAAGTCATAGTATCAGAGTCACCAAAATGTGAACTAGATGAAGGTGAAGATACACAATCACTAAAGGAAGAGTCATTATCTTCATCACTTTGAGGCCCTAATCGAAGTTCGATCAGTCTCTGATTTTTCTTAGCCTCACAACTCTGTGCATAGGAAGGCCCAGCCTGCTGGCTTTTCCTCTTTTTTCGCACAAGTCCTTTCTCTTGCTCTGCGCCGCCGCCGTTTAAACTCCTCGGCTGCTTATTTGAGTCACTGCACAAATGAGAGAACTCATTCCCCACCTTACTGGAGATCATGTCCACGTCTGATGGGAAGGTCTTTGCTGCCCCAATAGGCTCAGGGTTCAGCAATACCCCTTTTAGGCTTTCCTGTTTCTTTGGTGCATCTGGAGAAACCTCACTCTTCATATCCGCGTAAAAAAAGGGAGCGCGTTAGTGATTTCCACAATAAAAACTGAAAAAAAAAAAAAAAAATTGAGTATTAATACTGTACAATAAATGTTCTCTCTTACATTTGCTTATTTAGGTTATGCACAAAGCAAAGTTTAACCACTTGCCCACCGGGCCTATTCTGGCACTTCTCTCCTTCATGTGAAAATCTCAATTTTTTTGCTAGAAAATTAATCAGAACCCCCAAACATTATATATTTTTTTTTTAGCAGACATCCTAGGGAATAAAATGGCAGTCATTGCAATACTTTTTGTCACACCGTATTTGCGCAGCGGTCTTACAAGCGCACTTTTTTTGGGAAAAAAAATCACTTTTTTTAATTAAAAAATAAGACAACAATAATTTTTGCCCAATTTTTTTGAAAATTGTGAAAGATAATGTTACGCCGAGTAAAATGATACCCAACATGACACGCTTAAAAATTGCACCCGCTCGTGGCATGGCGTCAAACTTTTACCCTTAAAAATCTTGATAGGCGACGTTTAAAAAAATTCTACAGGTTGCATTTTTTGAGCTACAGAGTAGGTCTAGGGCTAGAATTATTGCTCTCGCTCTAACGATCGCGGCTATACCTCACTTGTGTGGTTTGAACACAGTTTTCATATGCGGGCGCTACTCGCGTATGCGTTCGCTTCTGCGCGCGAGCTCGTCGGGACGGGGCGTTTTTAAAAAAAAAATGTTTTGCCTTCTTATTTATTTTTATTTCTTTTTATAATTTTTTACACTGAAATAAAAAATAAAAAAAAATATATCACTTTTATTCCTATTACAAGGAATGTAAACATCCCTTGTAATAGAAAAAAGCATGACAGGTCCTCTTAAATATGAGATCTGGGGTCAAAAAGACCTCAGATCTCATATTTAGGCTTAAATGCAAAAAGCTATGAGCTATGGGGACGGGTGAAGGAGATTTTTCCTTCAGTCTCGTCCCCAGTCACCAGCCGAACGGTCCCGATCGCCGCCTCCGGTAAGCGGCGGAGGGCGCGGGAGAGCGGCGGGAGGGGGGGTTCCCTCTCCCGCCACCGATAACGGCGATCTCGCGGCGAATCCGCCGCGGAGACCGCCGTTATCGCTTACAGGACCGTTGGCACTAAAGATGCATACCTCGGTTGTGGCAGCAGCTGCTGCCGTTACCGAGATATACATCTTTAAAAACAGGACGTCTTTTAGACATGGGGCGGTGGTCAAGTGGTTAAACAATTTGCCTAATTTTTACATTGCAGTCCTTTAAGAACTTCTGATACAACCAATAAAGTTGAACTCCAGGCAAAAAAAAATGTAATTTTGGACTGAGCAAGGAAGAGTAATGCCTCGTACACACAAACATTTTTCAAACCCCTTCTCCTGAAGCCCCCACTCCCCCCCAAAAAAATTACATGCCAAATGTGGCATGTAAGGGGGCGAGACGTGGGTTAAGCGGAAGTCAATTTTGAGGGTGGAACTCCTCTTTAAGGGTAAAATACCTTCTGGGCACACAGAGAGCCCCATCACCCAGGCACTCTAACCACTTGCCGCCCACCAGACAGGCAGCACATCCAGGCTAGGTGACATACCCAAACATCAAAGTCCTTTCTTCTTGATTTGGGGCATGCACCCCCAGCTGCGATTGGACAAAGCACGAGTTTGTCCGCAGATTTTGGCTGAAACCTGCTGATCGGCTGTGGCTAATCACATCACAGAGTTCTATGTTTACAAACACACAAAACTCTGTATGCAGACAGAGATCTGGCTGTTAATTCTACCTGAAATCAAGGGGTTAACTGTGCATAACAAGTGTATCGTGTGCTGCCTTTATTCGCAGATTTGACGGCTTTTTCCTGCCTATAGTCAGATTTGATTTCCTGGATGTTAATCCCGTCCCAGCCAGTGTCATTAGTACAGCATTATCACTGATCACTGTATTAGTGTCCCGCCCAACCAGTGTCTGTGTGAAATTTATAACTCTTACAAACTATAGTATTTACACACAAACCAATATAAAGCTTATTAGAATATTGTTTATCAAATACATGTTGCAGAATACATGTTGGCCTTAATTTATGAAGAAATTTGAGTTAAATTTGATGTTTTTTTAAATTTATATAATAAAAATAAAAAAGCCCAGTGGTGATGATCAAATATCACCAAAAGAAAGCTAGTTGTGTGAAACTATTACATACATTTAATTTGGGTACAGTGTTGCATGACCGTGCAATTGGGATCAGTGGTGGTGGGGGGAGCTGTGGGATCAGTGGTGGCAGTGGTGAGTATGAGGTCAGTGGCACAAAAATCGCCCTAGTGCAAAACCATTTATTAAAACGGATGTGCCAGTAAAAAAAAAAATATTAAAAGCCAGCAGCTACAAATACTGCAGCTGCTAACTTTTAATATTAGGACACTTACCGGTCCTGGAGTCCAGCGCCGTACGCAGCAGAGGACGAGCGATCACTCGTCTCTCTGCTGCTCCCCTCGCCATCCTCAGTGAGGGAACCAGGAAGTGAAGCGCTCTGGCTTCACTACCCGGTTCCCTACGGCGCATGCGCGAGTCGCGCTGCGCCCGCCGATTGGCTCACACGCTGTGTGCTGGGAGCCGAGTGTTCCCAGCACACAACGGGGGACAGACGGGAAGTCTGGAAAAACCCGTCTTTTGCTCAAGACGTGTGGCCAGAAGTGGGTGCAAATACCTGTCTTTAGACAGGTATCTGCACCCCCCTCCCCCCTGAAAGGTGTCAAATGTGACACCGGAGGGGGGGGGGGGGCGGGTTCCGATCAGCGTGAGTTCCACTTTAGGGTGGAGCTCCGCTTTAAAGAAAGGTTAAAAACCAAATTTAATGCACTCACATTCGTTAAGGAATGGAACTAAAACAACTTTGAAGCAAACTAAGGGTCAGTGCCCATGAATCCATCTGCAGCCTGATAAAGGTCCATCTGCAGACCATCAATTCAGCCTGATTAATGCAGTTTTTTTAAACCTCATCTGCAGCCTCACCATCTCCTTTATTAAAGCAGCCTGAACATCAGGAAATCACCGAGCTGTCATCTCCTGTTTACTCGTCTCACACACACACACACACACACACACACACACACACACACACACACACACACACACACACACACACACACACACACACACACACACACACACACACACACACACACACACACACACACACACACACACACACACACACACACACACACACACACACACACACACACAGTCCCGCCTCCTCCTTCGGCATTGTACCAGCACCTGTGACAGACAGAACACTGGTCCAATGTCAGTGGCAGAGGCGGGACTGTGTGACGCGGGAACCGAGTTAGAGCTTGGTAAACAGGAGATGGTGGTTCGTGAATTCCGGTGGCACTCGTCCCCCTCCAAGGTACGCTTTCTACGTATAACACGCACCAGTGATTTGTCCCCTATTTTCAGGGGGAAGAAAGGTGCGCGTTATACGCCGATAAATTATATATAGTGCACCTCTAGTACATACAGAAGCTGGAATTTGAAAAAAGCCTTTAAAGAAAACATAAAATAGTTGTTGTCACTGCACAATATCAGCCAAGCTATTCAGGAAGCAGTGCTCATAAAGGGAAACAGCTGAAAAATGCTAACAAGGCGGTTTTTGTCCCACAAATCATTTCTTGAAAGCTCAAGTACAGCAATCAACAGCAAATTCACCAAGCAGTTCATTGTTTTATTAAGCTGACAATTTTCATGTCTAGTCATCTGCAGATAAAGGTGATAATTGCTGGCCTACACCCCCACAATTCTGGCAAAGCAAGTACTGGCAGTTACTCGTTCCCATCTGATGTGGATGCTTTATCTAAGAAGATACATGTTAGGAATGTGAAAGAAATGGGGAACTCGGTAAATACATTTGTTACATTTCGTAAGCTTTGTCCACTACATCCATCAACCTCACACTACCTCTACTGCCAGCTACTCACATTCCTAAGACCGTGATAAGAGACTAGCGCGCCTATGTACTCCCAACCCTTGGAATATTGCGATACCTATGCAAGCATGGTTAAGAGAAAAAAAAAGGTGCCAAACAAAATAGTAATTTGGAAAGATACCGAGTATCTTTTTGTGTCTGTTCCTTACTGCAGTAGTTACTCACTTGGAACCACTGAATAATATTAGGCTAGGATTCGTTCCTCTATAAAATGTCCAAGATGAGAAGTATTTACTAAAACTGGAGCAGACAGAATTTCAAGCAGCTGTGCATAGTAACCAATCTGCTTGTTTAGTAAGACTTTGAAAATGAAATCCGGAAGCCGATTGGTTGTCATGCACAGCTGCTCCAGATTCTGTCTGTTCCAATCTTTGTTAAAAACTTTCCTCAGTGAAATGTATTAACCACATGAGACTATGCATAGAAAGGAGACACCAGCCCACTTATTACTATACAAGAACATGTAGTACTCATTTTTATCTACCATGTAGATAAGGCTGATCAGCCATCACCCTTCAGAGTCCCTGGGAACCAGAAGTTGCTAGGAGTTCCTTGAACTGTGGATGATGGCCCTCCAAACCCAATGGTGCCTACATAGTTCCATAGGCGGGGGGAAGCAGTCCTCGGCGGGAGAAGACAGCGATTAATCATATATAAAATCCAGCAGGGCGGTTGTACCCAAGTTGATCGGTCAGCTTGAACACATTTAGCATGCCTATACATGGTTCAAATCTTGCCCCGGTTCAGCAAGAACAGACTATGACCAGCCTTCTAGTAGTACCTTTCAGATGAGCAAGCCTACAAACCAAATACAACGTTTGCTAAAAATACCTAATTAATCCATCAAATCACTACATAGGGCTGTCAGGCAAGCAAAGGCTGTAGTGACAGAACCCTCTGATGACTTTACCTTTAAAAAAAAAAAAAAAAAAATGAGTTTGTCATATACAGCTGCTGTCATTGCTGAAAGTGCCAGGTAGAAATCATAGTTGTCTTTTCACCACAATCTTAAGCCCCAATAGCAGAGGTGAATGAAAATGGATTGTAAAGGCCGAAGTTGTTATTTTACCTTAACCACTTCCATACCAGGTACTTACGCAGCTTCCCGCCCAAGCCAATTTTCAGCTTTCAGCACTGTCGCACTTTGAATGGCAATTGCGCGGTCATGCTACACTGTACCCAAACAAAATTGGCGTCCTTTTTTCCCCACAAATAGAGCTTTCTTTTGGTGGTATTTGATCACCTCTGCGATTTTTTTTTTTTTGCGCAACAACTAAAAAAAGGCTGAAAATTTGGAAAAAAAATTACGTTTTTATTTTTTTCTGTTAATTTTTTTGTAAATAAGTTTTCTCTTTCAATTACGGGCACTGATATGGCGGCACAGATGGGCACTCATAGGCGGCACAGATGGGCACTCAGAGGCGGCACAGATGGGCACTCAGAGGCGGCACAGATGGGCACTCATAGGCGGCACAGATGGGCACTCATAGGCGGCACAGATGGGCACTCATAGGTGGCACAGATGGGCACTCATAGGCGGCACAGATGGGCACTCATAGGCGGCACAGATGGGCACTCATAGGCGGCACAGATGGGCACTCATAGGCGGCACAGATGGGCACTCATAGGCGGCACAGATGGGCACTCATAGGCGGCACAGATGGGCACTCATAGGCGGCACAGATGGGCACTCATAGGCGGCACAGATGGGCACTCATAGGCGGCACAGATGGGCACTCATAGGCGGCACAGATGGGCACTCATAGGCGGCACAGATGGGCACTCATAGGCGGCACAGATGGGCACTCATAGGCGGCACAGATGGGCACTCATAGGCGGCACAGATGGGCACTCATAGGCGGCACAGATGGGCACTCATAGGCGGCACAGATGGGCACTCATAGGCGGCACAGATGGGCACTCATAGGCGGCACAGATGGGCACTCATAGGCGGCACAGATGGGCACTCATAGGCGGCACAGATGGGCACTCATAGGCGGCACAGATGGGCACTCATAGGCGGCACAGATGGGCACTCATAGGCGGCACAGATGGGCACTCATGGGTGGCACAGATGGGCACTCATAGGCGGCACAGATGGGCACTCATGGGTGGCACAGATGGGCACTGCTAGGTGGGCACTGGGCATGGATGGGCACTGTGGGGTGGCGCTGATGGACACTGGGGTGGCGCTGATGGACACTGGGGTGGCGCTGATGGACACAGGGGTGGCGCTGATGGACACAGGGGTGGCGCTGATGGACACAGGGGTGGCGCTGATGGACACTGGGGTGGCAGCACTGATTGTCGGATTCTCTAGCAATGGGTCATCATCACACAAGTTCAGACAGAAAGAGGACATTAAAAACAGACACTAGGGACTTATGTACACTAGTAGCTGGGGGGCGGCAGGAATACAACGTGGTTGAGCCCTGTTTTTACCGTTTCCCCTTTAACTGGCGTGGCAATGGTTGAGGATGTACAAATGCTGCGGCAGAAATGATACCCCCATCGTGCTCAGCAGGCACAATCGCCCACAGAACATGACACATTCAAGAGAATGGGGCTGTGTTGGAATGCAAGTCCAGCATTTGGGGGTTGAAACAAGAGGAGAGAAGGCAATATACTGCCTCCTACTGCCTGTCAGATACTCTCTAAAGACTGAACGCAGATTGCTCTTCAGAAAGCAACGCAATTGTAAACAAGGCCTTAGACCCCTTTCATACAAGCCAGATTAGTTTTTCTCAGCAGAAGATCCATCTGTTGATCCCCGCTTAGGCAGAGCGGACATGGACATGACCCGCTCTGCTCTATGGGCAGCTAGATGTAAACGGATCATCTGTCCATTTACACCTAACTGCCCTCCGGATGCCCCTTACGTTTTTTTTTTTTGTTGGATTGGAGGTAGCTGGGCATTAACGGACACAAGTCTGTTTACATCAGACTGCTCAAAGAAGAATGGAGGGTCCAATTGTGTCTGGCTAAATAAACAGTCCGACCTGATTGGCCAGCTCGTGTGAAAGCTGAATAGAGACCCCACCAATGTTACATAGCATAGATGGACGAATCATACTATGACAGCCAGCCCAACTGGAAATCAAAATACCTGAACTATGGCTGCATCTGATTGGATGCAGCAAACATTCACCAAACATTAACTGCAGGTGAATTTTCCGGGTGTAGGTTTTAAATGACAATGATCGATTCACCACCAGTGAATGTTGTTAAGTCATGTGTACTGCTTAATAAACCCCCATACCAGGGTTTGATTAATTTGCTTGGAATCTAGGAGCCAACTAAAAAAGTTAGGAGCCAGAAGACACGCCCCGTCCACGACGAGCTCGTGCGCAGAAGCAAAGTCAGACGCGAGCAGCGCCCGCATATGTAAACAGTCTTTAAACCACACATGTGCGGTATCGCCGCGATTGGTAGAGCGAGAGCAATAATTCTAGCCCTATACTTCCTCTAACTCAAAACGTGCAATCTGTAGAATTTTTTAAACAATCGCCTATGGAGATTTTAAAGGGTAAAAGTTTGTCGCCAATTAACAAAAAAAGTATTTTTCCCCCCCCAAAAAAGTGCGCTTATAAAAGACTGCTGCGCAAATACAGTGTGGGCTCCTATTAGAGGGAAGGAGATGGCAGTGAAAACACTGAAAGCTCCATTAGATTTGCTGGTTTACTAGTCATGCCAACAGCCACCACAAGATGGAGCCAGATCACAGAAGGAAGCTTAGGCCTGCAGAAAGTCGCAGCCTCAATTACCGGCCGGTGCACGGAGACACAGGATGGGGTATCCCGTCTTCGTGCGCCCCCACCTCCCTGCCGTGCGATTGCGTCGGGGGCCACGGCTTTCTGCAGGTATAAGCTTCCCCGGGCATCAGGTCACCAATTCTAGTAGCAATTGCGACCGGGCGTTTAGATTTTGTCAAACCCTGTAATATTCATCCAGTTTTTAATAACCCCTCCCAGGGTTCGACAAACCCTAGGCGCCAGGTCGCATTTGCGACTAGAATTACCAACCTGGCGCGGGAACCTGGTGCTTTGTCGGCAGTATAGCTGCGCATAAAGCTTTGTCGGCCGTTAAAAAAAACAACAACCTAGCTCCTAACATTTTTAGCTGGTTTCTAGATTCCAAGCAAATTTGTTGTCAAGCCCTGCCCCCTCCTTCCCAATGCAAAGAATAATCTTGGCCCTTGGGATCTGAGAAATTATGAAAATTTGACAACATTTTTTATGTATATGCATGAGGAAACAGGCATACACACTCAAACTGGATATGCTTTGCAATACATACATAAATCTATATGCACTGTATGCATCAAAAAAAAAAAATAGAACAAAGAAAATTTGGCAAGCTATGCCTAAACAAAGACCCGTTTCATTATGCTGTAATGTCATCTCTGGCAAAACAGATGGCATGCACAGATGAGTAATGATACCAGAGAAACCTCGTTGAACGCTCTGCCCTCCAAAACAGAAAATATTCCGCAGCAGAAATTCTCTCTAATTGCATTCATCAAGCAGTAAGACTGCGCATAAATGATAATCAGAAAAAATAAAAAATAAAATAAAAAAATAAATAAATGATAATCAGGATTTTTTTTCCCTCTATCAAAGAGAGAATTTAGTGCTACAACATAATTGTATCTCGTTTGTATTTTCCATTTATGATAAGGAAAGAAAGAATTTGCCAATTCAACAGGATGATGTCTATTCTGAATTCATTTTGTTACATGACCCAAGAGCCCTAGACATTACAAAGCTCTGTTATTACTACTCTGCCAAGTACTCAGAAGATCTTATGCCACTAATACTAAAGAAAATGGACTTGACTCACAAAATTGGTTATTAAAAGGATATACAGCAATCAGTTATCAAATAAAGTACAATGATATCTTTCATACCTCCTCAAACCAAAATGTCATTTTCCACTGAGGCTGGTTGGCTACATCTACTCTACGACCCGTCACTGTGAAGATCCTTCACATGTGACTGCACTTCATTATGGGCCCGACCCACAAAAGGGCACATTTGAGATTACCAATGGGAGACTCAGAAGGGATCCATGTAAATAGGTGTGGGCAGGAAGTCCTGTTGCAAGCTATTCGTTTGAATGTCATCGCTCATGCAGTGCTTACCTGCAGATGATTGGCCCTGGATGCAGACAGTCTGCATCCAGGGCCAATAATAAACAAGTAATCACTGCATAAGAAATTACGTGGAAACAGCCTCATATAGCTGTGGGCGCTGTCAGACCCCCATTGCTTTCAATGGGACTTCCTGAACGCAACTATGTTCATCGATCCCCGGCCAAGTCTCCCATGGGACATTTCAAATGGCCTCGTTTTCAAGTGAGAATGAGGTTTTAGGCCTGTAAGAAAGATCCAAGGTTAATACAGCCATCTCCTCGGCTGAACTGTTGTGTTCTGGCAGGTGGACACAACCCCCCCACCAAAGCACTCTGCTACTGGCATACCCACGGGCCAATTGCCTGACTTTCTGAACCAGCCATGTCTCCTGACATTCAGTCCATGTGTATGGGACTTTCCTCTTCATATCAATCCTGATGAAGTGCATTTACACTTAAAGTTACTAAAAAGACTTGTTTTAAAAAACAAAATGTTATACTTGACTCTTCTATGCAGATAGTTTTGCACAGAGCAGCCCAGGTCCTCCTCTTCTTGGGTCCCTCTTTGCTGCTCCTGGCCCCTCCCTCCTGAGTGCCCCCACAGTCAGCAGCTTCCTATGGGGGCACTGGAGCAAAATCACAGCTCTGTCCATTCAGACATTAAGCCCTGACCCGGCCCCCCCATCTCCACTGATTGTTTGACTGGCCGCTTGCTGCGTCTCAGACAATCAAGAGTGACCCAGATGGCTTAGACACTCATGGATATTGCTGGAGAGAGACGGTGCTCAGATAAGTACCGTATTTTCCGGCATACAAAACAACTTTTTAACCCCTTAAAATCTTCTTAAAAGTCGGGGGTCGTCTTATACGCCGGTAACCTAACATCCCTTACCTTATCCTAAGACATGCAGAATCGCGGCCGTCCATTTTTCAAAGCTGCGCCTCCTACTTCTTCTGTTCCGTGATAGGCGGAACACTTAGCTTCCCAGGAGACACTGTGTTTAGTGTCCGCCTATCACGGAGACCCTCTCGTCCTGTGTTTAGTGTCCTCGGACGAGAGGGCCTCCGTGATAGGTGAACACTGAACACAGTGCCTCCTGGGAAGCTGAGTGTTCTGCCTATCACGGAACAGAAGACTTAGGAGGCGCGGCTTTGAAAAATGGACGGCCGCGATTCTGCATGTCTTAGGATAAAGTTGGGGCACAGTCTGGCATGTAATGGGGCACAGTCTGGCATGTAATGGTGGCACCGTGAGGCGAGGCATTACTAGTAGGAAGGGGGTAGTCTTATACGGCGAGTATATCCCAAAACCAACATTTTGGCTGAAAAATTAGGGGGTCGTCTTATACGCTGGCAAATACGGTAATTAGGGGGTGCTGGGAGGCTGCTACACACGAAAGGTTTTTTTATCTTAATGCCTTTACAACTCCTTTAAGACCCCTTTGTGAACAAGCAAGCGACCAATTTCTTGCTTTTTTTACACTGGGACATTTTTCAGGCACTTGTGGGCTAAAAATAGCACCTCCCTGCAGCCCCAGTGTGAGAACTGGAGTGCTTTTACACCGGGGCGGTGCAATTGCAGGACATAACCTAACAGACTCTTATGTACCCTGAAACAGGTGGAAAGCCGTGAACCGCTAAGGGGACTAGGGGCAAGCCAGATTGTGGTCTTACTTATACCAGGACTGTTTGCCTTCATTTTTCTGAAGGAAGCCATTTGAGTTGGCTTGTTTTGAGACCAAAGACTAATTACACCCCATTCACCATTGGTCGACTTTTCATGCAACTTTGGACAACAAGTCATACCACATTTTCCAATGATAACCTTTCATATATGAGCAACTACAATCAAAAGTTAAATTAAAAGTTGTACCCACATTTTTTACATGCAACGGTGGGTCCGACTTGGCAGAGGGCTAAGTAGACAAAGCAAGGTTTTGCAACTTTGGAGATGTACCAGTGTGAATGAAGCCTTATTTCCACAAGCGGCTGGCTGGTGATCTTGGCCTCTCCATATTACACAGGACACTCAAAATACAGCTTTGGCTGACAAGATAAAGCATTATGGGAGGTGCTGTGCGGTCCAGTAAAAGGCTCATTCTATATGTAAACCATATACTAGAAACATAAATGGGGAACATACAGAAAATGCGGAGGATGCAACGTTAAAAAGCTATAGCCAAGTTGTATTACGACTCCTGAGCCAATGCAGGAGTCACTACAGAGAGAGAGAGAGATCATAGCAATAAGTGTGTTCCAATTGTAACATTTCAGGCATTGTTGCACTTGTGTTGGGAAATCTTACAGGCTGCTCACATTCATGTTCTCTACATCATGCCTGCAAGTTTCAGCAAATCACCCTTAAAACGGCATGCCAGGGCCCAACAAATAACTCCAGACTGAATTTCACATTTTCACACGATCACTAGAAAAACGTAATGCAAATTAAATCTGTCATACTTCTGGCAGAGCAACATTGAGGAAAGATATGTATGCTAAATACTGCAAAAAGTACACATTCTTCTAGGCTCCATTTACAGCACGGAAGTGCAACTGAGCGTGCAAATTTTTTTTTGCATCACAATAGGGGTAGCCCATTAATTGCAATGTGCTGTATTATGTGTGAGAGACACAAGAAAGGCGCCACACCAAAACACACTATACCCTCGCGTTTTAGTGTTCGCAAATGTGCATGCATTCGCAAGATGCATAGTGTGAAAGAATAAACGGCTCAACTGCACAGGGGCAGTGTGTTTTTTGCATTCATGTATTCCAGCATGCATGCATTTCCACATTGCGCTTGTGTGAATGAAGCCCTAAGCCCTCATACACACTAAACACGTGTGACTTAATCTGAAATGGCATGATTTCAAAGTTACATTTAAGTGCGACTTGAAAGACACCTGTGCGGCTTCATGCACATCTGTCTATTGAAGTTACACCTGAAATCACAAAAAAATAGTCCGGTAACAACTCTTGCAAATCTGTGCAGAGACACCAAGTCAGCGGCGCCCCGTTTGGAAAGGTGCAATGGCCGGCATTGGCTGTGACTTGCAATGAAATTTGACCTGTCAAATCGCATGACAAAATCACTCCAATGAGAACGAAGGCTACTGGAAATTAATATACCCACCCCCTCCTCGAAGCTATGGACAGAATGGGGAACGGTTTAGAATCAGTCAGGATCTGTCCACTGCCTGCTGGCGGGAGGTGGTGGTAAACACATGGCCCAACCGCTCTCCCCAACCACATGTGTAATGCCTCATTTAGATGTGCAGTTGAGGGGTGGTGGTAAAAACGTGTGGTTAAACTGCTATAGGCAGCTGACAGGGATGTTTACATGCCATGGTTGCGATGATTTGCTACCCAACACCACTGTTCAAGTGAGAGGGAAAGCATAGCAAACACCCTGCAACCACGTGCAATGCCCACAAACGTGTTAAAACACGTGTCACATCGTCTCCTCGCTACTTGTCAATCACGTCTGAAAAACCGACCGTACACAGATCAGAGTGGAGGTAGATTTAGACGCCCAACAAAACCCAACCTAAATGAGCCTTCTGCAGATGGAGGAATACCTAATATTTCTCTGCTGACGGAAGCCATCCTTTCCCGTCTTACTTCCCAACTAGCCAATAACCCACTAAGGTCAGAGAAGATTAGCCATGAGAATAACTCTGCCTAAAAACGTCAGCCACAGACAGAGAACATTTTTGTTTTTATGAACCGACTCAGACTTGTAGATGAGCAGTAAAGCAGAACCTTGGCATAGCACTGCAGGGCAGGAAGTGGAGCACAAATATTCACTCAGCAAATATGGACGCCGGTGTGTATGCATTATATACATATAGAGTATCTCACAAGTGAGTACACCCCCTCACATTTTTGTAATTATTTTATTATATCTAGAGAACACTGAAGAAATTACACTTTGCAACAATGTAAAGTAGTGAGTGTACAGCTAGTAGGGGTGCAACGGATCAAAAAACTCACGGATCGGATCGATCCTCGGATCAGGAGTCACGGATCGGATCATTTTCGGGTCAGCAAAAAAAAAAAAAAAAAGACAAATCTTGTTACACCCACCAGAGTTTTTGATTTCACAGTTCTTATCAACACAAAACTGAGCTTATGTGCTTAAATACAGTGTTTGGAAATCCGACGGACTGTTTATTGCTAATGTGACAGAACACCTCTGATTTTCACATTTAAACAGTCCGTCAGATTTACAAATTCTGTATTTAAGCGTATAAGCTCTGTTTTGTGTTGAAATAACTGCATCTCGCAATACTTATATGTGCAGCCAAGTGGAAGTCGCAGCCCCATGTACGAAAGTGGTGTCATCAGTTCCCTACTGTGACCTGAACTATCCCAATCATCAGATCCCTTTAGTGTCATTGATCGGCGGGCTGAGTGTCTAGTGAAAATCCCCCCTACGTGCTCAGTCCATACAGATCCCCCCGATCGCCTCCTCTCTCTTCTCTGGCAAGCAGCAGGACGCCCTGTGCGGCGGCGGCAGCGGCTCCCCGTGTGGATTCCTCAAGGTGCAGCATGGAGCTCATCGCTGGGCTGTTAGGAGTCAATGACATATTGAGCTCAAGTGCCCACAAACTTCCGAGGAGCAGCCTGCATCCCCCGCGCCGGGTGGACCTCGATGGCCGCCGCTTCGATAGCTAGGCCGAAGCTGCGGCCTTTCCTATGGACCGGGAGGCCCGTGGATCGCTGTGTGTCCCGACCCGAAGGTGCTGATCCGTACGGATCAGTTGCACCCCTAGTGACAATACTTGATGTGTTCCCACTGTCATATGGCATTCTTGTGCCACAGTGCCTACACACCGTCACGGTTTTATCCACTAACCTCTTTCCTTCATCATTCTATTTGACAGGGAAGCCAAAATACTCCCATACAGGGGATTTAAATGACGCGGGGCATTCAAGCTCCTCCATTCGCCATGACCACGCTGTGTGTGGACTGAACATGCGCAAATTATTATTATTATTTTTTTTTTAGAAAACAATCCTCGGATCACGTGTGTGCGGTTCGGATCAATCTTTTTCGGTTCGGATCACGGATCAATGACGATCCGTTGCACCCCTAACAGCTAGTATAACAGTGTAAATCTTCTGTCCCTCAAAATAACTCAAACACACAGCCATTAATGTCTAAACCACTGGCAACAAAAGTGAGTGAAAATGTCCAAATTGGGTCCAATTAACCATTTTCCCTCCCGCTGTCATGCGACTCGTTAGTGCAGGGGTTGACAAATTTGCTTGGAATCTAGGAGCCAGCTAAAAAAGTTAGGAGCCAGAAAACGCACCCCGTCCCGACGAGTTTGCGCGCAGAAGCGAATACATACGTGAGCAGCGCCCGCATATGTAAACGGTGTTCAAACCACACATGTGAGGTATCGCTGCGATTGGTAGAGCAAGAGCAATAATTCTAGCTCTAGACCTCCTCTAACTCAAAACATGCAACCTGTAGATTTTTTTTTTTTTTAAACGTCGCCTATGGAGATTTTTAAACGGTGAAAGTTTGTCGGCATTCCACGAGCGGACGCAATTTTGAAGCGTGACATGTTGGGTATGAATTTACTCGGCGTTACATTATCTTTCATAATATATTAAAATAAAATGGGGGATAACTTTACTCGTCTTATTTTTTAATTAAAAAAAGTGAAATTTTTTCCCAAAAAAGTGCGCTTGTAAGACCGCTGGGCAAATACGTCGCGACAGAAAGTATTGCAACGATAGCCATTTTATTCTCTAGGGTGTTAGGATAAAAAATATATATAATGTTTGGGGGTCCTAAGTAGAGGGAAGAAGATGGCAGTGAAAATAGTGAAAAATGACATTAGAATTGCTGTTTAAAGCGGGAGTTCACCCATTTAAAAAAAATAAAAAAATCTCCCCTTAGCTTCCTGCTCGTTCGGTCTAGGGGAATCGGCTATTTATATTAAAATATGTGCAGTACTTACCCGTTTTCGAGCTGCATCTTCTTCCGTCGCTTCCGGGTATGGGTCTTCGGGAGCGGGCGTTCCTTCTTGATTGACATTCTTCCGAGAGGCTTCCGACGGTCGCATCCATCGCGTCACTCGTAGCCGAAAGAAGCCGAACGTCGGTGCGGGTCTATACTGCGCCTGCGCACCGACGTTCGGCTTCTTTCGGAAAATCGTGACGCGATGGATGCGACCGTCGGAAGCCTCTCGGAAACCTGTCAATCAAGAAGGAACGCCCATTCCCGAAGCCCATACCCGGAAGCGACGGAGAGGATGCGTCTCGTAAACGGGTAAGTACTGCACATATTTTAAAATAAATAGCCGATTCCCCTAGTAATAACGAGCAGGAATCTAAGGGGGAAAAGTGCCCTCTAAGGGTGAACCCCCGCTTTAACTTGTAATGCTTAACTTGTAATACCAACAGCTCACCACCAGATGGCGCCAGCTCACAAAAAAAAATATATATTTTCCAAGCCAAGTCGCCAGGACACTATTTCTAGTCGCCATGGCGACCTGGTGCCCGGGATTTGTCGATCCCTGCGTTAGTGTTACAAGGTCTCAGGTGTGAATAGGGAGCAGGTATGTTAAATTTGGTGTTATCGCTCTCTCATACTAGTCGCTGGAAGTTCAACATGGTCACCCCATAGCAAAGAACTAATGATCTGAAAACAACAACAACTGTTGCTCTACATAAAGATGGCTTAGGCTATAAGAAGATTGCCAAGACCCTGAAAATGAGCTGCAGCCAAGACAAGACAGCGTTTAAATGGGTCTTGCTAGAAAAGAAATGCATAAACCACAGGGCGACTAAAAACTGTGAAAAAAGTGTACCAACGTCCCAATAATATGTAACTGGAGATTAATCTGAGCTAATGGAATGCACTTTTGACGGTACAAGTAAATATTGCAGAAAATCTATAAATATTTTTATTCATAAAAAAAGGATGTATGAAGAAAAAAAAAATGATATACAGAACTTCGCGAACAAAACAGTAAACAATCAGCATACTATCACAGTACATAATTTAGGACATATTACATAAAAGCTTATACTTATGGATAAATGTTGGTATAGACTAAACCATACAGCACCAGAAGGTAAACAAACAACTTTTAAATCCTAAGGACTGGATTGAATATGCAGAATAATGGATGTTGCTTTTACTTAACATGTTTCACGTTCAGGACGCTTCGTCAGGAGCATAACGGTAGGTAAACAAGGTCTCCGCAGCAATGTGTGGAACAGACCGTTGGTAATCAATATATGGCATATACAATGCTGTTACCTAACCAGATATCTGGATAGCTTGTAGGCTTAATAGCCAGCAGAGAGCTTAGAATCCGGACCCATGGAGAGCGAAGAGGGGATGTATTGTCTTCATGTTGCACTTCCATGTCCAGCTCTCTGCTGGCTACTAAGCCTACAAGCTATCCAGCTATCTGAGCCACACCACAATCTGGGACTCTTTTAAGGGACCCTAGTCAGAGTTTCCGCTGCCGTTCGCTACCTACTTTATAAACCGTGCATTAGCCAGAAGTTTTCTATCTCCATATACCTTGGTGTTTTAAATAGCCTTTCACATGCCTACTCGGCTGGTTAGGCAACAGCATTGTATAAGCCATATATTGATTACCAACGGTCTGGTCTGTTCCACTCATTGCTGCGGAGACCTTGTTTACCTACCGTTATGCTCCTGACGAAGCGTCCTGAACGCGAAACATGTTGAGTAAAAGCAACAGCCATTCTGCATATTCAATCCAGTGCTTAGGATTTAAAAGTTGTTTACCTTCTGGTGCTGTATAGTTTCGTCTATACGAACATTTATCCATAAGTATAAGCTTTTATGCAATATGTCCTAAATTATGTACTGTGATAGTATGCCGATTGTTTACTGTTTTGCTCACAAAGTTCTGTATATCATTTTTTCTTCGTACATCCTTTTATGAATAAAAATATTTATAGATTTTCTACAATATTTACTTGTACCGTCAAAAGTCCATTCCATTAGCCCGGATTAATCTCCAGTTACAAGACAATACAGCGGTTTAATTTGGACAGGTTCTACTCAGAACAGGCCTCGCCATGGTTGATCAAAGAAGCTGAATGCACGTGCCGAGCGTCATATCCAGGAGGTTGGAAGAGTACCATCTCCCAAACAGCAACAATCAAACTAAATTCTACTGGTTTATTACCAGCTTACAGTTACCCACACTAGAGGTAACCTAATAAATGCCAGCTTTATAAAAGATAGATCTACTGTACAATTAGTCAACAGAATGAAAGGTCACTTCATCAGTCTACAAACTTCCTAAAGCAACTCAAAGTACAGAAACAGGCGCCAAACCACAAAGTGAGAGTCCAAAGTACCTTTAAAAGGGTTGTAAAGGTGAAACTTTTTTTCCCTAAATAGCTTCCTTTACCTTAGTGCAGTCCTCCTTCACTTGCCTCATCCTTCTATTTTGCTTTTAAAATGTCCTAATTTCTTCTGAGAAATCCTCACTTCCTGTTCTTCTGTCTGTAACTCCACACAGTAATGCAAGGCTTTCTCCGTAGTGTGGAGAAATCCTCTTGAGGGGGGGGGGGGGGAGGAGGCGAGCAGGAGTGTCAGGACGCCCACTAACACACAGCTCCTTTCTCTATCTGCAAAGTAAAGAGCCTCCTGCTCCCCCCCCCGGTATTTAGCGGTTTATATGCACTAAAATATTCGCAGTACTGTGGGAGCCCAGATATAGTGAATGCCGGGTCCTGGGTTTAGTAACACTTTAATGACTGGATCCATTTAGACACGTTAGCAATAGCTATGTTGAATTTTTTTTGCAAGTTGACCCAGAGCACCATAGTGACTCATCGCTTTACTGGATCCAAGCTCAGACCTGAGTGTTAAACATGAAATTCATGCACGTACGTTTGACTGGCATTAGTCATCATTTCTTACAGAGTTATTATTCTTCAACACCAGTAATTTTATTAGGGGTTTCTATTGTTTGCATTGTCTACATGCTAGTTAGTTACATTCTCTATTCCAGGATCAAATCCGCTGCCGCCTCCTTGTATTCTAAAAGCTATTCCAATGACTTGCTAAGAGCTATAAAATCTATTATAACAAACCGTTACTCAGCCTGGCTTGTAACTTTCCACTCACGCACATATTCAAGATAATCATCATAAACAGAATTAGAATTGCAAAATCCTTACACACATCAGCAAATAACCTGCAATGTATCCATTTGATTTCCCCAAGAGCTTTACGTCTAAATCCAAACACAGATGGGTAACTAAATCTAGAGATAGTACTTTTCCCATCAATGGATGGAAAGTCACCATCCTAGCCGGTCTTTAACCAGTAATATCCCAATTTAAAAGCAGACCTTCAATGAAAACCCACTAACACTATATTGTACATGTTCACAATTTTACTTGTCAAATGACTTGTTATCCTGATCATTCATTACAATATTCTGCCATAATGCATGGCCACGCAGACGCCGTCTGACACACATTGTATACTGGTCGAACCAATGGGCTTTCAGGTTTTCCCTCTCTGTCCCAAACCTAATCAATGGACAACAAATCAGCATAGCTAGCTTTGTCCAATGAGCAGGAAGGTGTTTTACAACCACCCCTGAACGATTTAACTTCACAGATAGTAAACGAAGCTTAAAAACGCCCGTTTTAAGAAATTTCAGGCAAAATTGTTGGAATATATATATATATATATATATATATATATATATATATATATATATATATATATATATATATATATATATATATATATATATATATATATATATATATATATATATATATATATATATATATATATATATATAACCCATGGTGAATAGACGGACATTATACACACAATTGAGAGGTGGCCTGGGAATGCCAGATCTGATTAAAGCGGTTCCAAACCCCAAAAAAAAAAAAACCTGTAAGACAAAGGCATAATGAGCTAGTATGACTAGCATACTAGCTCCTTATGAATTACTTAACTTAGATCGAAGCCCCTAAAACCGTCCTCGTCTCCCCCTCCGGCCGCAGACATCTCTCCGGAAGTTTACTTCCGGGTATCGCCACTCCGGCGCCGTGATTGGCCGGAGCACCGAAGACTTCACTCGGCGCATGCGCGCGGGAGCCATCAAAGCCGGCATTAGCCATTCACAGCATTCTTTTGGGCAAATATCTCCTAAATCGTGTAGGTTTAGGAGATATTGCAAACACCTACAGGTAAGCCTTAATCTAGGCTTACCGGTAGGTAAAACATGTTAGACATGGTTTACAACCACTTTAAGTACCATCACGCAGCGCAATTGTCACAACTGATTCGATTCCACACACGGCAGACCAGACCACTCTGGATGTCGTTGGAGTCCCCTCTATACCCAAATAAGGAGATTAGTCACTTGATGTGGATGAAAGGGATAGATAGACTGACAATACTATGCCCGACTTTATCCTTTTCTATAAATTTATGGGACCGGCTGTTAACCACTAATAGATTTAAATCCCCACACCCCATGAGCTCCATTGTTTAATAGTAGTGCAACGGATCACTGTTGATCCATGATCCGAACGGGTCACCCCCTTCAGATCGGCACACTATTTGATCCGCGGATTGCCGCCGTGACCAATTATGGTCCCTGAGACCATGTGGAAGTCCAGCTAGTGGGTAGAGCTTCACGATTCTGGCTAAAATGTTTTTTTTGGTTTAGAAGATGATCACAATTCTCGTGGCGTAACATCATCTTCCACATTAAAACAAGAATTGGGCCAACTTTACTGTTTTTTTTATTCATTGAAGTTCATTTTTTCCCCAAAAAATTGTATTTGAAGGCCCGCTGGGCAAATACAGTGTGACAAAATATTGCAGCAATTGCCTGCATTTACACACAGAAGTTTACTCCAAGAGCCGGTTCACACTGGGGCGGCACGACTTTGGGGGCGACTCGGCAAGGCGACCTGAAAAGACTTCAGAGATGACTTGCAAAATGACTTCTGTATAGAAGTCAATGCAAGTCGCCCCAAAAGCCGTAAAATAAACTTTTTTTTAAGTCAGAGCGACTTGCGTCGCTCCTATTAGAACGGTTCTATTAAACAAAGCGGGACGCGACTTGTCAGGCGGCTGTCGCCCATGAGTGAATGGGCTCTAAGAGGGAAGTTAGTTACAATGTTTCATGTTGTTACAAAGTTGTCTGGCTGCCCCGATATTCTCTTTAAACGCACAAGTTTATCCCTTTGATCCAAGAAGGAAGCATTAGTTACAATGTTTCCTGTTAAAAAACTTGGCAGACTGCCCAAACTTTTGACAGCTAAGTGAGCAGATAAAGTCTCTCCACTTGTTATGCAAAACAATCTGCAAACTCACGATTTTTTAACGATTAATTGTGCAGCTCTACTAGTGGGTCGCTTGTTCTGTTTAGGTTTGACTTTTTCAGATAAAATAGGTGGAATAGAATAGGTGGATGATGCTATATTAAGTCCCACGTGCATATAGGTTTATCAGTAATGCAACCGTATCTTCAATGATTTGTTAATATATAATTACTTCCGATTACAATGGTAAATGCTGATCTTGTACTTGATAGAATCTGAATAAAAATATTGGAAGATAAAAAAAGTGTTCGTTTTACCACGTTTGCATTTACAGGCGTTTCCCTCCTCCCCCCAAAATGAAAAACGCCTGTAAAAGAAATGCAGCTAAATGTGCGTTACCACGTTTACAAGCGGTTACAGGCGTTTCAAATGCCTCTTAACATAGGTCCTGAATGCATTTTTCTTGCTCCTGCTGAAAGGAAAAGAAAAAAAAAATACTCCTGGGAAATATGACATTATTGGCTTAAGCCCCCCCCCAAAAAAAAGCAAGCAACTGAAGAAATGTAAAAAAAAAAAAAAAAAAAAAAAAAAAAAAAAGTAAAATGTACCTTCCTATTTGCCAATGCTAGCAGCATGATAATTAAAACAAAGTTAATGTTGATTGAATGGGTTTAGTTACACCTGAAGTACTCCAAAGTCAAGCCAAAATGTTAATTTTAATGGCTGATGAGATGGAAATGACAAAAGCCCCAGAATTCTAGAAGCTTGCAGTCAAAATAATTTTGTCAGCCATTTTAGACATTTGGATCAAGTTAGCGTTTTTATTACCAACAACTAATGCAAAACTGGCCAATAAAACAAAATACTGTTGTTTTTTTAAACATGTCAACAGTTCGTTTTGCACAGAGTGGCCCCAACCATCCTCTACTGGGGTCCCACGGCGGATGTCGCGGCTCCTCCCAGCAATAGCCAACCCCCTCTGGGAAGCTCTCTCCCGTGTCATACACTCGGCATACATAGTCGCTGAGTGTATGACTCGGCCCCTGCGTCATTAGATTTGATTGACAGCAGCAGGAGCCAATGGCTGTGTGCCATCAATCCAATGAAGACCCGACAAGACGTGGGGAAAGATGTGGGATTGGGCCTACGGAAATTCGGGGCTCAGGTAAGTAAAACGGGGGCTGGGGGGGTTTTCCCCTTCTAAATGTTTTTTTTCCTTTGTCTTCATTTCTCATTTCCTGTTCCTCCTCAGTAAGCTGTTCTGACTGACTTTCCACGGCTCGGATGATGGTGGAAAGCTTACTGAGGAGAAACAGGAAGTGAGAAATTCAGACAAAGAAAAACATTTAAAAAGGGAAATGGAAGGAAAAGGTAAGTGAACCATCAATGCTCTAGCTTAAAGGAACCGATTTAGAAAATAAAAAACAAACCTTTACAACCCCTTTAACATCCTAATCCAGGAAGATGGAGAATACTGCACAGTACAAAGAATTCCAGAAACTCAGCCACTTTGTAAAAAGTTAAGGCACACAGTTAAGTCCAGGGAGATGTAAGACATCTCCTGATCTACCTCTATTTGCATTTGCCAACAAGTTTATTGCTCTGCCATGAGACACGAGTAGGAAAAAACAGCTATGCCAGCCCTTCCCCTCTGCTGCCTATTCACAGAAGCCTTTGTATTTTGTGAATGTGTTCAGTGTCACTCTTCCAAGACTACAGTGATAGCCGTATTCCAGGTAATCTATAAAGCCGTCAGATATAAAATGATAGAACAAAGCCCATCAGGTGTCATGCACCTCGATGGACTAAACTCAGTGTGCCTACATTTTTTTCTTTAAAAGCAGCCAAATTCATAGGATTCGGCTGTAATGTACAAAACATCTTGCACATGCGAATGTATTTCTGCATTCCTTGCAGCTACTAGCACTTCTCCTGTCCCAGCGGGAGAAAAAACAAAGTATAGCGCATGTTGAAAAGCCAATATTTAGCCAGGCGAGAAGGCGATTGGGCACAGGCATCGCCAAACACTGAGAAACCCATTTCGATGCAGATCCTACAACATACACCCTGCTGATGTTCCTGCGCAACGGTTATAGCATCTGACTGCATATTTAATAAAATGTAAAATAATTATTTGTTAGGATTGATGGCACACAAGAAAAAAAAATGCTGCTTTTTTATCTGGACCATTTCTGGAAACTCATTCAAAACATATCCATGTAAAAAAGCACTTGTGATGCTGATTACAAAATCTGAATTGGACAATTACTTGCACAATGGAAAAACAAAAATGGTGTTCTCTAGTGCTAAATGCATACGACTAAACCACAAACACATTCACTTGAAATGGTAAAAAAAGGAAAAACACATTTGAAGGTCTACGTTTTCTAAAGTGCCCAAATGTGTATGTAGCCTTTTTCAAAAAGGGAACAAAGACAGCTGCTGACATGTCTATGTGAAGGATTCACACCTGTACTGCTTAAATGTGCGAAGAGTTATTTAATGCAGAATGGATTTCTATGACAGATTACATAGAACAAAAATAGCTTTATGGGTATACAGCATGTGGCTTCTGTCAACAACCCTCTTCATGCATTTAGTGAGCACTACACAAATCACAAATGTGTGAAAAATCATAGCAAGCTCAAGAGAAAGAGGAAAAAATAACACAAAAAACCAACATGAGCTGTTCAAGGAACCAAAGTACAGTATATCTTCACATAAAAAGTTCCTCCCTGATTTTTTTAATCACAAGTGATAAAAACGCACACTGTTTAACCACTTCCATACCAGGCACTTACGCACCTTCCCGCCCAAGCCAATTTTCAGCTTTCAGCACTGTCGCACTTTGAATGACAAATGCGCGGTCCTGCGACGTGGCTCCCAAACAAAATTGGTGTCTGTGCGCGGCATGAAATCCTGCAGGACGTTCATGGACGTCCTGTCAGGATTTCAGAACCACTTCCCAGACGCAAGTCGGCTATGGGCCGGGCGGGAAGTGGTTAATTTACACAGTCCCTTCCATTTCTGTAAGTGGATGGCACTATCTATCTATCTATCTATCTATCTATCTATCTATCTATCTATCTATCTATCTATCTATCTATCTATCTATCTATCTATCTATCTATCTATCTATCTATCTATCTTTTTTTTTGTTAAATAAAATATCACCCAAATACCCTTTTCCTAATCAATATACAACGGTCATGACTCAGCTCTTTCCCAGCCTGTCTGCAGGGAAACAGAAGCAGCCTCTGCCGCTGGTCATGTGCTCAAAATTATAAAATGGAAAAAAAATTACCATCAATAAACAGTTTAATTTGGCATACAAATATTTAGAATTAAATCATTTTGTGGAAATAACACAGTGTGGGCGGATTTCTTCCAGTCACAGGCTGTGTCACGCCCCTCCAGCATGTTTCTGGAAGCCTCTGGAAGATTTACCCCCTCTTCATGATCAGGCCATTTTTGAGATACGACACTGTTACGTTAACTGACACTTGCGCACTGTACCCAAGTAAAATGTTGTCCTTTTATTTCCCCACAAATAAAGCTTTATTTTGGTGGTATTTGATCACCTCTGGCTATATAAAAAAGAAAAAAAAAAAAAAAAAAAACACATACGAATACCGCCACAATTCCGACGATAAAGCGCTGCTAAAAATAGCGGCACTTTACTGCCACCACACCTCCCGCCCCAGTGTGAAAGGGGCCTTAAGCAGCCCATACATGAGTCAGTTTAATTCGTTCAACCAGTGGATGTGGATGGGAGCATCCTCCATGCTGAACTACTGTATTCTGACAGCAGGGAGACTTCCTCACCTTCAGAATACACTGATCAGTACTGCTGGCTTTAGCTGTCAGCACTGATCGAGCAGCAAAAAGCAGACAATTGCTGATCGATAGACTGACTAAGGTACAACCTCCCTGCTCACACATTGATCATACATTTGGCCAGTCCCTCTTGAACCGTACAAATTTCAATCCATGAATGACAAGATAAGTATTTGACTCTACAAAGATTCTGTTTTAAAGTGTAGACAAGTGAAGCTTGCGTCATTCTGGTACAAAATAGAAATGAGTGAGGGGGCAGGGTGAATACAAAATCAATGATCTAAAAAAAAAATATTATTATATAATATTTTTTTTTGTTTAACCTCTTGACCACCGCCCCATGTCCAAAAGACGTCCTCTTTTTAAAGATGGATATCTCGGTAACGGCAGCAGCTGCTGCCACAACCGAGATATACATCTCTTCAGTGGGCGGTGGTGTACGCGATAACGGCGGTCTCCGTGGCGGATTCGCCGCGAGATCGCCGTTATCGGTGGCGGGAGAGGGGCCCCGCGCCCTCCGCCGCTTACCGGAGCCGTCGGTAGCGGCGGAGGCGATCGGGTCCGTTCGGCAGCTGACTGGGGTTGCGAGTGATGGAAAAATGTCCTTCACCCGTCCCCATAGCTCTGCTGGGCGGAAGTGACGTCAAAACGTCAGTCCCGCCCAGCGTCTTAACCACTTAAGGACCAGACCTTTAGGCAGCTAAATGACCCAAGGGGTTTTAACAATTCGGCACTGCGTCGCTTTAACAGACAATTGCGGCTCGTGCGACGTGGCTCCCAAACAAAATTGGCGTCCTTTTTTCCCCACAAATAGAGCTTTCTTTTGGTGGTATTTGATCACCTCTACGGTTTTTATTTTTTGCGCTATAAACAAAAATAGAGCGACAATTTTGAAAAAAAATTCAATATTTTTTACTTTTTGCTATAATAAATATCCCCCAAAAACACATCTAAAAAAAAAAATTTTCCTCAGTTTAGGCCGATACGTATTTGTTTACCTATTTTTGGTAAAAAAAAAAAAAAAAAAAAAAAAAAAAAAAAAAATCGCAATAAGCAATTATCGATTGGTTTGCACAAAATTTATAGCGTTTACAAAATAGGGGATAGTTTTATTGCATTTTTATTAATTTTTTTTTTTACTACTAATAGCGGCGATCAGCATTTTTTTCGTGACTGCGACATTATGGTGGACACTTCGGACAATTTTGACACATTTTTGGGACCATTGTCATTTTCACAGCAAAAAAATGCATTTAAATTGCATTTTTTTTTGTGAAAATGACAGTTGCAGTTTGGGAGTTAACCACAGGGGGCGCTGTAGGAGTTTAGTGTTCACTTTGTGTGTGTTTACAACTGTAGGGGGGTGTGGCTGTAGGACTGACGTCATCGATCGAGTCTCCCTTATATAAGGGATCACTCGATCGATGCGCCGCCACAGTGAAGCACGGGGAAGCCGTGTTTACACACGGCTCTCCCCGTTCTTCAGCTCCGGGGAGCGATCGCGACGGAGCGGCTATAAACGAATAGCCGCGCCGTCGTCCCAGATCGCTCCCCAAGTGGATCCGACCGCCGCATGTAGCGGGGGGGGTCCCGAACGGGCCCCCGACGCACGTCTAGGCAGGGCCGTACAGGTACGTTGATGTGCCTGTCCGTGACATTCTGCCGACGTATATCTACATGCGGCGGTCGGGAAGTGGTTAAAGAAACATTTTTTTTTTTGTCATTTGAAAAAATGACAGTTTCAATTTTTTTTTCTTTTTTTTGCATTTAAGTCTAAATATGAGATGTGAGGTCTTTTTGACCCCAGATCTCATATTTAAGAGGACCTGTCATGCTTTTTTCTATTACAAGGGATGTTTACATTCCTTGTAATAGGAATAAAAGTGATCAATTTTTATTTTATTTTTATTTCAGTGTAAAAAATTATTAACTAAATAAAAATAAATAATAAAAAAAAATTTTTTAAAGCGCCCCGTCCCGACGAGCTCGCGCACAGAAGCGAACGCATACGCGAGTAGCGCCCGCATATGAAAACTGTGTTCAAACCACACAAGTGAGGTATCGCCGCGATCGATAGAGCGAGAGCTATAATTCTAGCCCTAGACCTCCTCTGTAAGGCCCCTTGCACACTGGGGCGTTTTTCATGCGGTATAGCGCTGCTATACCGCATGAAAAATCATGCCCTGCAGTGTTCAATGTGAAAGCCCGAAGGCTTTCACATTGAAGCGGTGCGCTAGCAGGAGCGCACCAAAAGTCCTTACCGCGGTATAGGAGCGGTGTGTTCACCGCGCCTTCCCATTGAAATCAATGGGAAAGCGCGGTAATACCGCCCGCAATACCGGCCGCTAGCGGGGGTTAAAACCTCAACGCTAGCACCCGAATATCGCGGTAAATACGACGGTATAGCCGCGCTACAAATAGCGCGGCTATACCGTCACCGCGGCTCCACGCTGCAATGTGAAAGCAGCCCAACTCAAAATATGCAACCTGTAGAATTTTTTAAACGTCGCCTATCAAGATTTTAAAGGGTAAAAGTTTGACGCCATGCCACGAGCAGGCGCAATTTTTAAGCGTGACATGTTGGGTATCATTTTACTCGGCGTAACATTATCTTTCACAATATATAAAAAAATTGGGCAAAATTTATTGTTGTCTTATTTTTAAATTAAAACAAGTGATTTTTTTCCCCAAAAAAAAGTGCGCTTGTAAGACCGCTGCGCAAATACGGTGTGACAAAAAGTATTGCAATGACCGCCATTTTATTCTCTAGGGTGTTAGAAAAAAATATATATAATGTTTGGGGGTTTTAAGTAATTTTCTAGCAAAAAATACTGTTTTAGTCTCGTAAACACCAAATCTGAAAAACAAGCCCGGCGGGAAAGAAGTTAAAGCAGTTTAGATTTTTATTACATTTTTATAAAATGCTTTTGGTGTAAAAATTAATCTAAAGATAGATTTCTATTTAAGATACATACATTTGTTTATTCAGCATGAATTGGACCTTAGTTATGCATCATGAGGCTGTATATTATGCAATATTTAAATTTTTGGTAAACTCATTCAATGAATCCAAGCTCTACAAGCTGAGATAACATGCACTGCATCGATGCATTCACACAATTTCACAGTAGCCATGAGATAAAACAAAGATCCGGAATATTCCTTCACCGCATTGTTTTTTAAATCTATGTACAATCCAATCTGTATGACTGAATCGGTTCTGATATCACCGTTATTAACCAGACAGCTTATTATTCTAAATAG
Source organism: Rana temporaria (assembly GCF_905171775.1). NCBI lineage: Eukaryota > Metazoa > Chordata > Amphibia > Anura > Ranidae > Rana > Rana temporaria. The sequence goes on along the minus strand of NC_053491.1, from coordinate 75,118,265 downwards.
GAAGCCTTCATTGTGTTTGCACAAAATAAAGATTCTAACTACCAGCAAGAATAAGTGCCGGTTCACACAGGGGCAACCCAACATACAGCGCGACTTTGCAAGGCAACTTGGAGCGACTTACAATGCAACTTAAAATTTGCCTCCAGGACAGGCGACTTTGGCTGTGCCCAATCACAGAATAATCAGCTCTGTGGGAGGGGTTTGCCTGTGTAAACTATTTTCTCTTCCTGTAAAGTTGCTTCAGTTAACCACTTAAGACCCGGACCATTATGCAGGTAAAAGGACCTGGCCAGTTTTTGCAATTCGGCACTGCGTCGCTTTAACTGACAATTGCACGGTTGTGCGACGTGGCTCCCAAACAAAATTGGCGTCCTTTTTTTTCCCACAAATAGAGCTTTCTTTTGGTGGCATTTGATCACCTCTGAGATTTTTATTTTTTGTGCTTTAAACAAAAATAGAGCGACAATTTTGAAAAAATAAATAAATAAATAATCTATATATTTTTTACTTTTTGCTATAATAAATATCCCCAAAAAATATATATAAAAAAAAAATTCCTCAGTTTAGGCCGATAAGTATTCTTCTACATATTTTTGTAAAAAAAAAATCGTAATAAGCGTTTATTGATTGGTTTGCGTAAAAGTTTTAGCGTTTACAAAATAGGGGATCGTTTTATGGCATTTTTATTAACATGTTTTTTTTTTTTGTTTTGTTTTTTAACTACTAATGGCAGCGATCAGCTATTTTTTTCGTGACTGCGACATTATGGCGGACACATCAGACAATTTTGACACATTTTGGACCATTGTCATTTTCACAACAAAAAGTGCTATAAAAATGCACTGATTACTGTGAAAATGACAATTGCAGTTTAGAAGTTAACCCCTACAGCGCCCCCTAGTGGTTAACTGTGACCTCAGTGATCGTCGTTCCCTATATCAGGGAACAGACGATCACTGACATTGCCACAGTGAAGAACAGGGAAGGTGTACACACACCTCTCCCCGTTCTTCAGCTCCTGTGAAGAATCGCGGGACCACGGCGGCGATTGGGTCCCTCAGCTTCGGACACAGTCACGTGCTCGCGCCCAATGGCTGGGCTCTTAAAGGTGACGTACCTGTAGGTGCCTGTGCCCAGCCGTGCCATTCTGCCGACGTATATAGTCGGTAGGGGGTCCTTAAGTGGTTAAGAGAAATTCGACTTAGAGGCAACTTCAATTGAAATATATGGGTACAAGTTGCCTAGAAGTCGCCTTGAAGTAGTACAGGAACCTTTTCTGAAGTCGGAGAGACTTCAGTAGCGTACATTAAGACGGCTCTCATTCACTTCAATTGAATTGAATTGAATTTCTCATGTCGCGCGACTTGGGGGCGACACAAGTCGGATCCCAAGTCGCAGTAGTGTAAACTAGCACCAAGCCCTTTAAAGAGCACCTGTCATTTCAGATCCATCATGGCAGCGCCTGTTAGCGGGCATCCACTCACCTGCTGCGGGGGACATTTAAAAAAAAAATTCTTATTGATTTTTTTACACTTTTTTTTTTAAAAAAACTTAAATTGTGTCACTTCTATTCCAATTACAAGTAAAACATCCCTTGTAATAGAAAAAAAAAAAAAGCATGACAGGACCGCTTAAATATGAGATCTGGGGTCAAAAAGACTCTTTAAGAACTATAGCGCAAGTGATGTTTTAACGTCACTTCCGTCCTGCAATGGTATGGAGACGAGTGGGGGCCATCTTCCCCTCACTTATCTCCATACCACACACGGAAGAGGACCCGATGGCCTCCGCTAACGACGGCTCCAGTAAGCGGCAGAGGGCAACTGAAACATGGCCAGAGGGTCGCCCCCCCCCCCCTCTACCACCACTGATAAGAGTGATCTTGCAGCGAATCCACTACAGAGACCACTTTTATCTGAAAGCAGACAGCCCGCTGAAGAGGATACAGGGGTTATGGTAGTTAGCTGCTGCCATAACAACGATATCCCTCTTCAAAGTACCGCCGTATAACTACAGCAAAAGGCAATACCAAATAATTACAATAAAGCATTCCTTTTTACTTTACACCTCTTTTTAACCCAGGGGTTGACAAATTTGCTTGGAATCTAGGAGCCAGCTAAAAAATTTAGGAGCCAGAAAACGCGCCCCGTCCCGACAAGCTTGCGCGCAGAAGCGATCACGTACGTGAGCAGCGACCGCATATGTAAATGGTGTTCAAAACACACATGTGAGGTATCACCACGATTGGTAGAGCGAGAGCAATAATTCTAGCCCTAGACCTCCTCTGTAACTCAAAACATGCAACCTGTAGATTTTTTAAACGTTGCCTATGGAGATTTTAAAGGGTAAAAGTTTGACGCCATTCCACGAGCAGACGTAATTTTGAAGCGTGACATGTTGGATATCAATTTACTCAGCGCAACATTATCTTTCATAATATAAAAAAAAATGGGGATAACTTTACGGTTGTCTTATTTATAAAAAAAAAGTAATTTTTTCCCAAAAAAAGTGCGCTTGCAAGACCGCTGCGCAAATACGGCGTGACAGAAAGTATTGCAACGATCGCCATTTTATTCTCTATGGTGTTGGGATAAAAAAAATATATAATGTTTGGGGGTTCCAATTAGAGGGAAGAAGATGGCAGTGAAAAATTACATTAGAATTTCTGTTTAACTTGTAATGCTTAACTTGCAATACCAACGGCCACCACCAGATGGCGCCAGCTCACAATAAAAAAAAAAAAAATATTATATATATATATATATATATATATATATATATATATATATATATATATATATATATATATATATATATATATATATATATATATATATATATATATATATATATATATATATATATATATATATATATATATATATATATATATATATATATATATATATATATATATATATATATATATTTTGCCCCCCCTTCCAAGCCAAGTCGCCAGGACCCTATTTCTAGTCGCCATGGCGACCTGGCGCCCGGGATTTGTCGAGCCCTGTTTTAACCCATGTATATAAATCATTTTACAAACATCTAATAGAGTGTTCCCATGACAGAGGACTCAGAGTTTTCAGATAAACAGGACCTGTTTGATTATCATGTCAGTCAACTGAATAGTTAGGGAGAACGAATCAATGCTCTACTTGGTTCACCTACATAAATGTCACTAACCAGCTGTGGACATTGGGCATGCTTGTTACATTTTTAGCAGGACTGCGACATTGCGGTGGACAAATCTGACAATAAGTGACACTTTTTTGGGGACCCGACAGAACTGTCAATGTATAAATGACACTAGCAGGGAAGGGGTTAACATCAGGTGGGAACAAAGGGTTAAGTGTGCTCCTGGGGAGTGATTTCTAACTGGGTGGGGGGTGGACTGACTGAAGTAAGAGAAACATTTGGGCAACTGATTAGCAGGAACACAAGATCTTGCTCGCCTTCTCTGACAGAACAGTCTGCCTCTCCTACAAATGACTGGTGGGTCCCGGTGACTCGGAGTCAATCCTAGGAATCATGTACAGCTACGCAATTTTGCGCTTAAGGTCCCTGCTGAAGTATATGTACGCGGGGCAGTCCTTAACCACTTAAGGACTCCTCACTGTATATATTTCTTTTTTTAAAAATGGATATCTCGGTAACGACAGCAGCCGCTGCCACAACCGAGATATCCATCTTTTTAGTGAGCGGTCCTCTAAACGATAACGGTGGTCTCAGCAGCGGATTTGCCGCAAGATCACCGTTATCGGCGGCCTCCGCGGCTTGCCGGAGCCGTCGGCAGTGGTGGAGGCGATCGGGTCCTTCCTCCTGCTCGGCTGGGATACGAGTGAGGGCAAGATGGCCCCCACTTGTCTCCATAGCATAGCAGGGCGAAGACGACGTCAAAACGTTACTACCACTCATGCTTCTTAAAGGGACATTTTTCTTGTTGGAATTTTTTCAAATGACAATTTTATTTTTGCATTTTAGTCTAAATATGAGATCCCTCGATGCTGGCAGCTTCAGGCGCCGCCATCCACAGTAAGGGAAACAGGCAGTGAAGCCGTGCGGCTTCACTGCCCGTTTCCTACTGCGCATGCGCGAGCAGCTAGGGCGCTTTGTGAATGGGCCAGCTGCTGCTCTCTGCAATACACAGTTCCCAGAAGGCAGCACGCCCCATTCACAAGAAGAAACCGAGTGGAGAACAAGGAAGAAGATCCACCGCGGAGAATGAGGAGGCAGATTAGGGACTTCCGCATAGCAACCGCTATTTCAGGTAAGTAAAAAAAGTGTGATTTTTTTCCCATTTATTTATTTTAGATTTTTGATGTAAAGAATAATTTCAGGGTGGAACTCCACTTTAAGAGGACCTGTCATGCTTTTTTCTATTACAAGAGATGTTTACATTCCTTGCAATAGAAATAAAAGTGACCCATTTTTATTTTTTTAGTGTAAAAATGAATTAAAAAAAAATTAAAAAGTGCCCCATCCCGACGAGCTCGCACGCAGAAGCGAACGCATACGTGAGTAGCGCCCGCATAGGAAAACGGTGTTCAAACCACACAAGTGAGGTATCACCGCGATCATTAGAATGAGTGATAATTCTAGACCTCCTCTGTAACTAAAAAGATGCAAATTATAGAATTTTTTAAACGTCGCCTATGGAGATTTTTAAGGGTAAAAGTTTGACGCCATTCCACGAGCGGGCGCAATTTTGAAGCGAGACATGTTAGGTATCATTTTACTCGCCCCATCAATTGCAACATCACCGTGCCCCCATCAAATGCAGCTTCACCGTGGCCCATCAAATGCAGCATCACATGGCCCTTTAAATGCAGTTTCACTGTGCCCCAATTAAATGCAGCGCCACTTTGCCCCATCACTCCAGACTCACCATTGTCTTGATGAGCCTGACACACACACAGCGGACATCTCCCACTCGCTGTGTGTTACTGAGCTGGGTCTGTGCTCGGCGGCTCCGTGTATCAAGATCCCGCCCCCCCTAGACTGTCTCGTGTGATAGGCGGATCACTGAATCAATCTACTATCACACAAGACGGTCTAGGGGGCGGGATCTTGTTACACGGAGCCACTGAACACACACCCAGCTCTGTACGAGACACACAGTGGGAGATGCCCGCTGTGTGCGGGTGAGGAGGAGACGGCGGCTTCAGTCCAGCCATGTCGCTCAGTGTCTCCCAGTTTCCTGGATGGTCGCTTCAGCCAGGAAGCTGTCAGCCTGCTCTGTCCCTGCACCTCACTCGCCCTACACTAAATTCCACTCGCAAAATGCGAGCAGAATTTTTGAGGGCTGTGTGTGGTATGTATATATATATATATATATATATATATATATATATATATATATATATATATATATATATATATAGTTAAGTTTTTTTTTTTGCTCGAAAATTACAGTTTTAATCTTGTAAACACCAAATCTGAAAAACAGGCAAGGTCCTTAAGGCTGCATTCACACTAAGGCCACGTATGCGGCGTATTTTGCCGCGATTTGTTTAACTTTTTTTTTTCTCACAAATTATTTCCATTGCTGTCTATGCCGAACACCGAAAGCCGCCTGAAAAAAAGGGTCCGGGACTTGTTTTCAGGCGGCAGGCGTACGGCGTGAGATGTGAACCATCTCATTGGCAGCAATGGAAATTCGCCCCTCCAGCGGCACGAGCGTCGCGCTTTAGGCGTATATACGCCAAGGTGTGAATGCAGCCTAAGGCTGCATTCACACCTAGGCGTACAAAATCACAGCGTTTTGTCCCGCGAATTGCGGCGTCAAATTGCGGCGTTTTGTACCGCGATTTTCGGCGACAAAACGCAGCGATTGTGAATGAAGCCTCACCCCCTCTATGGAGATGGTTCACATCTCCTATGCCGAACGCCGCCTGAAAAAAAGGTCCGGGACTTTTTTTCAGGCGTACGGCGTTCGGCGCGGAGATGTGAACCATCTCTATAGAGGGCAATGTGTTTTCATCCCTCCAGCGTCTCGGGGCTGCTGCGGCGTCACACTACAGGCGACAAAACGCCTAGGTGTGAATGGGGGCTTAGTGGTTAAAGACAAGCCTTTGTGCATGTTTTACACCTGTTCTTTCTCTGCCATGCTAGCACATAAAAAAGCCAAGAGATAAAAAGGAAGATGAAAACAGACGATTCTAAATTTTCATTGCAAGAGAAAAACACCTATAGCTTACAAAACACATGTATGCAGGTGAAAAACACTTTACAAAGTTTGTGTAAACATGACAATGCACAAAAAAATAAAAAAAAAATAAAAATAAAAACATTGCTGGCAAGTCACTTGAAATATGCTGTGCTTGTGAGTGAATGCACATTGGACACCAAAATTGCCACTTTTTAGTTATTCCGGCATTTTTCTCTACCGATCTAAATACAGGCCATTGTTTTTAATGAACCTGTCCACACAGGAACGTAAACTTGAGCTGGCCACACATGGATAAAAAAAAAGGAATAAAAATTTGGTGGACTTCCAACAAAAAAAAAAAAAAAAAAGTCATGTGAATAATAAAAAAAAAAAAAAGATATATATTTTTATAGAAAATTATTTTAAAACGCTGCCTATGGAGATTTTTGAAGTACCGTAGTTTGTCGCCATTCCACGGGTGTGCGCAATTATGAAGCATAACATGTTAGGGATTTATTCACTCTGCATATTATCTTTTACATTATTCAAATAAATAGGCTAACTATTTTTTTATTATTCACGAAAGTGTACTATTATTCATGAAAGTGTACTTCTTTAAAAAAAATTGGATTTGAAAGACTGCTGCGCAAATGCAGCGCGACTTAAAATATTGCAGCCAATGATTGCCATTTTATTCTCTAGGGCAGCGATGGCTAACCTTGGCACCCCAGAGGTTTTGTTACTACATTTCCCATGATGCTCAACTACACTGCAGAATGCATGAGCATCATGGGAAACATAGTTCCAAAACATCTGGGGTGGCAAGATTTACCATCACTGCTCTAGGATCTCTGTGTTCGTTTTCAATCTTGAGATGGAAATCGGCTACCATAGTGACCATCGGTCTACCAATTCAATTGTTAGATTTTCTATCCATGTATGGCTTTGTGCTGCATATAGATTTTTTTTTTTTTTTAATCTGCATTGCTGGTTAGTATTTTTACAAGCAACTATGTGCATATGCCACCTTCCTTTGACTTTAGAAGAATTTGTACATGCAAGTGCTTTACAGCTCATTCTCACTTTTTTTGCCTGCCCGGATAATCTGATGTTCATGCCTTAGAGCAGGGTCTCCAAATGTTCAAAACAAAAAGGGCCAGTTTGCTGCCCTTCATACATTCAGGAGGCCGGACTGTGGCCAATCGAATTAGAAAATGCCCTGACAGCGGTGGGTGTAAACAATGCCATCGTTTTGGCATTCAATGGGAGTAAAAATGATATATTTAATAAAAAAAGACCAAACTTTTTTTTTTTTTTCCAAAAAACACATTTTCTACTTTGCTAGAAAACATATCTAATAGAATCATCTACATCTATGGAAAAAAAAAACACAATAAGGGTGAGTTCACACCACATGCAGTCCAGTGTGCTTTTGTCTGCATCAAAAACACATAGAAAGAAGGTTCTATGGCGTCCAATGGCATAGTTCACACCAGTACCATCAGTTCCAGGGCTTTCCAGTTATAAAAAAAACAAAAAACAAAGGTAAAACATGTTGCATTTTTTTGCACTGTACTGGAAAGTGGAAAAACTCATCAAAAATGCACTGGAACACATATTGGTTTGCGCAAAAGTTATAGCGTTTACAAAATAGGGGGTAGCATTGGCATTTTTATAGCGATCAGTGCTATAAAAATGCATTGGATTACTATAAAAATGCCACTGGCAAGGAAGGGGTTACCACTAGGGGGCGGGGAAGGGGTTAAGTATGTTCCCTGGGTGTGTTCTAACTGTAGGGGGGGTGGCCTCACTAGGGGAAATGACTGATCGCTGTTCATACATTGTATGAACAGACGGTCAGGCATTTCTCCCCTGACAGGACCGGGAGCACACACAGCTCCCAGTCCCCGCTCTGTAACGAGCAATCGCGGCGTCAGGGACGAGCGGGGGGGGGCGCGCACGCGCCTTTAGTGGCCGCTTCGAGATGCCGACGTATAGCTACAGGCTCTCGCGCAGGGGAGCCGACCTGCCACCATATAACTGCGGCAGCTGGTCTGCAAGTAGTTAAAGTGGTTGTAAACCCTTAACAACCACTTTAACCTACAGGTTAGTCTAGATTAAGGCTTACCTGTAGGTGCAAGAAATAAATCCAAAATTGACACGGTTTAGGAGATATTAACAAAAATCACAGGCACCGATTGTCTATGACGCATGCACCGTAGACAATGGCGCAGGCGCACTTTAGCAACGGTGATCGTGCCGTTCCTAAAGGATGCCGAGCCTGGTGGCTCCCGTGCGCATGTGCGGGAGTGACATCATCGCGGCTCTGGCCAATCACAGCGCTGGAGCCGCGATACCTGGAAGTAACACCCGGGAAGTGGGTTTACTTCCTCTTTAAAAGCATGACTCCCATAGGCAGAGGAATTATGGGAGTGCTAATTCCGCAACAGCTGGAGGGCCACTAGTTTGAGACCCCTGATCTATACAATATGGTATATTTTCTGAAATTTATGCAGCTAAAAACTCTATAATGTAATGGCGGTGATCAGCGCTTATAGTGGAACTATGATAGGGTGGTGGGCAATCTGGAGATAACAGACACTGGCGGGGAGAGTTACCGACACCAATACAGGGATAACTGATAATACTGTACTAATCATACTGGCCAGGAAGGTGTTAACACCTAGAGGCAATGAAGGGTTAAACTGCATGCCTAACAATTTGTAATGTGCCCTGCTTTTACTTTCTGATCTGGATGTTTCTCTCGCTGCATTTCAGGGAGCAGAAACAGCCAGATCGCTGTTCCTATGTACACAGAGTTCTGTGTTTTAGTAAACAGAGAACCCTGTGTGCGATTGGTTGCAGGTTTCAGCTGAAATCTGCTGCCTAACTCGTGCCGAGTCCAATCACAGTACGGGTCAGCAGGGGGCACCCCCAAAACCTGGCAGAAGGCCGATCACATACATGTGACTGCCTGTATATGCCGTCTGCTCACAAGAAATTCACTGTAAGCAATCAGAAAAATGGGGGTCAAACTGGCATTGGTTTTCATCTGCAGAAAACAGGAAAACTCGACACAGCGGGAGGGAAACGTGAATTTGTTCAGGAAATGACATGCAGTCTAAAAAACGAACGTTATGATACTCCTGTGATTGTCTATTATATACAGGAGCCACGCACACCACCTGATCCATGCGTTTATCTGCACTGTCAGCTTTATTTTTTGTTGTGTTGGTTTGGTATTTTATCCTTCACTGGGCGGTTTAACCATGTACGGGCCAAACTGCTTGGCTTCTGTGCCTAGTTTTATAATAAAATAGATTGGTAAACTAAAAAAAAAAAAACTAAAATAAAAAAAGGGATCAAATGTTATAAGCAAGTGAAATTTTCAAATTACATCCACCAGTCAACGAATGTACAAAGATCATTCCGACGAATATCCTTGTTTGGAAATGTGTGTGTGTACGGGCAGGATAGAAAAAATAATAAAAACACAAAGAGACAAATAAAGTAATAAGGATGGGGTACACACCTGGTGATGTGCGGGGGACGGTCCAGTGTACAATATGGGGGCGTCCGTGAAGACACACACCAGGTGTATATTATTGGGGTGTCAGTGATGACATACACCGGGTGTAAATTATTGGGGCGTCAGTCATGAGGACATACACCGGGTGTAAATTATTGGGGTGTGAGTGATGAGGACACACACCGGGTGATGTGTGGGGTGTATATTATTGGGGTGTCAGTGATGAGGACACACACCGGGTGATGTGTGGGGTGTATATTATTGGGGTGTCAGTGATGAGGACACACACCGGGTGATGTGTGGGGTGTATATTATTGGGGTGTCAGTGATGACATACACGGGTGTAAATTATTGGGGTGTCAGTCATGAGGACACACTGGGTGAAGTGTGGAGAGTATATTATTGGGGTGTCAGTGATAAAGGACACACCGGGTGATGTGTATATAAATAATGAGGGTGTCAGTAATGAGGAAACACACCAGGTGATGTGTGGGGTGTATATTATTGGGGTGTCAGTGATGAGGGGACACACCGGGTGTATATTATTGGGGTGTCAGTGATGACACACACCGGGTGATGTGTGGGGTGTATATTATTGTGGTGTCAGTGATAAAGGACACACCGGGTGATGTGTATATAAATAATGAGGGTGTCAGTAATGAGGAAACACACCAGGTGATGTGTGGGGTGTATATTATTGGGGTGTCAGTAATGAGGGGACACACCGGGTGTATATTATTGGGGTGTCAGTGATGAGGACAAAGTGTGATGTGTGGGGTGTATATTATTGGGGTGTCAGCGAGGACACAGTGTGATGTGTATATAAATAATGGGGTGTCAGTGATGAGCACACACACACACGGGGTGATGTGTGGGGTGTATATTATTGGGGTGTCAGTGATAAAGAACACACCGGGTGATGTGTATGTAAATAATGGGGTGTCAGTGATGAGGACACAGTGTGATGTGTATATAAATAATGGGTGTCAGTGATGAGGACACAGTGTGATGTGTATATAAATAATGGGTGTCAGTGATGAGGACACACACCGGGTGATGTGTGGGGTGTATATTATTGGGGTGTCAGTGATGAGGACACACAGTGTGTATATTATTGGGGTGTCAGTGATAAAGGACACACCGGGTGATGTGTATGTAAATAATGGGGTGTCAGTGATGACACACACCGGGCGTGCAATGCAGGGACGAGGCCTCCACACACATACACATCCGATGCGTTTCTTATCCCCGGGGTTATCAGGATGTGACACCTCACAGAGGAAGCAACAACAAATGGTTTGTGGGGTCACAGATGTAAATACCCCCCTCCCCCACCCATACGATGCAGCCCGCCGCCCTCCCCCACACACACATTCCCTTACCGATCACAGCTCGGCGGCCTCCTACATGGCCCCGTCTGTGGGAACCCGGTACAATCCGAAGCCCCAACGGCTTCCTTCCCCACCCAAAGGGGCCGATGGCGAAGCTCTCCCTTGGAGGTGGGGGATGGGGTGCCTCCAGACGTTCTCCAGTTCTCACCGTTCGCAGCGCTCTCACGTCTAAACAATTACCGAGCACACAGAAGGAGGTGAGGTGAATGAGGCGGCACCGAGACTACAAGGACCCCTTTACAACAGCCTCTTCTCCACCGCCCGTCCCGGCCGAGCTCAGAGTCCTCCTCGGCCAGAACTACACCTCTCTCGGGCTCTCGCGATACTTCCCTGACACGAAAGGGAAGCGGAAAAGCCCAGCTGCTGTGGCATTGGCTAATTAGCGGGCCACGTGACGCGCTCTGACGGCCATCTTTGTTTTGGGAATAGCTTGTTGTGGAGATGTTTATTTCAGCCGTCGAGTAGATCGTTTCTCTAGATAATGACTGTCTCTATTAAACTTCTTACAATATTATCAGTGACTTTTAAAGCGGCATTAAAGCCAAAAGCAGACATGTATTATATTGCATACACTTACATGCAATGTATTTCTATTCGCCTGGTGATGTAACCTGCAAGTCTGTTGATGTAACCTGCAAGTCTGTTATTTGCTGCACATCAACTGCCCACCCTTAACCACTTGCCAACTGCGCTTTAGTCAAATAACAGCTACTGCGCTACTGACCAGTCCTTGTAATCACGCCTGCTTGGGGGCGCTCTGTGATCACCTTGTCCTTAGGATACAGCTGATCAGGGTAAAGGGCCAATCACAGAGGCCCTTTATAACATGATCAGTTGTGTCCAATCACAGCTGATCACGATGTACACACAAGCCAATTATCAGCATTTCTATTCCTCACACTGACAGAATAGGAGAAGGGAAACAATTAGTTTCCCATCAATATGGGAAGGAGACGGAATGACAATTTAGTTAGTAAAGTTAGTATAAATAAAAAAAAAAAATGTAGAGAATTAGGATTGGTTACCTACCGAGGCACGAACAAGTTGACAGTTGGTGATGAGAAGCTATAAATAAGAGTGACCGACAGCAATTTCTTCAGTGAGCGGCGGTGACAGATTGAAGACACGTCCCCTCGTTCGGTGCGATGGAATTCTTGCTGCGTCAACAGATGGATCGGGCCGCGGCGCCTGGCGGAGACGAATGGATCCAACGCTGCCTGTCATTATCACCGCCGTTTTCGACTACTCAGGAAGCGAGATCTGAGGTGTTGCCTTCTTCCCTGTCCCTTCCTGCCCATGGCCCGCCCTCGGTGTCCGGTATTATTCCTTCCCCTATGGACTTCTGTATTGGACGGAATGCTCCGCCTCGTTCGGGGGCGGATGTAATGAATGAGGAGAGGAGAGTCGATAAACAGCTTGTGTCAAAGAGACATCTACACCGATTATCAGCATAGTCCCAACAGTGCCCACTAGTACTGCCAATCAGGGCCCACCAGTGCTGCCAATCAGGGCCCACCAGTGCTGCCAATCAGGGCCCACCAGTGCTGCCAATCAGTGCCTCATCAGTGTCACCTATCAGGGCCACCTACCTGTGCTCATCAGTGTCACCTATCAGTGCAGCCTCATCAGTGCACATCAGTGAAGGAGAAAAATTACCTGTTGTGCACAGCATTGCATGGCCGTGCAGTTGTCAGTTACAGTAACGTAGTGTCGTAGCACAAAAAAATGACCTGGTCATGAAGGGGGGTAAATCTCCCAGAGGTCAAGAGGTTAAACAATTATTTTCTATTTTGAAGAACTAATAGGTGGTAGTCATAGCAGAAAACAAAGGAAAGGAGAGGTATGCTATATTGCTCCTTGCAAATTAGGCAATATTACTGCTGACTACCACATCTTATAACTCTCTTGGTGAAACTCAAAAAATTCGAATATCGTACAAAAGTTAATTTATTTCACTAATGTAACTTAAAAGGTGAAACTAATATATGAGATAGACTCATTACATGCAAAGCGAGATAGTTCAAGCCGTGATGAAAACCCCAAAACCCCAAATCCACAGTCTCAGAAAATTAGAATATTGTGAAAAGGTGCAATATTCTAGGCTCAAAGTGTACCACTCTAATCAGCTAATTAAGCCATAATACCTGCAAAGGGTTCCTGAGCTTTTAAAAGAGTCAAAATGTATGAACACTTTTAATGGTAACTTAGCTTTCTTATATACAGTTTTAGAAACCAAGTGAACAATGAATCAACTCCACCCACAAGGCACTTCAATACACACTCTTAGACAATGACATTCAGTTGAGTTAATTATCCCCAGACGTCCGGACTCCGATACTAAGTGATTCACCTGCATAATACACATTTCTATGTCAGACGTTTTGGCACCGATTTAACATGACCTAATTACTACAGCTGAGAAGTCACATTCCTTTACTAAACATAATTGACATGCTAATTCCCTATCCCTGAAAGGAGACATCTGAGGCCCCGTACACACGAGAGGATCCATCCGCTGGAATTGATCCGCGGACCGGCTCCAGCGGATAGATCCCCTGGTGTGTACAATCCAGCGGATCTGTTTCCGCGGATTTTTATCCCCTGGGATGGATTTCAAGCGGATAAAAATTTGAAGACATGCTTTAAAATCTATCCGCTTGAATCCATCCCAACGGATTGATCCGCTGGTCTGTACAGACTCACCGGATCAATCCGTCCGAATGGATCCCCCGCATGCGTCGTAATGATTCGACGCATGCGTGGAATTCCTTATATGACAGCGTCGCGCACGTCGCCGCGTCATCATCGCGGCGACGGCGCGACACGTCATCGCGATGGGATTTCGGCGCGGATTTCGATCCTATGGTGAGTACACTCCACCGGATCCAAATCCGCTGAAATCCTCAAGAGGATTTATCCGCGGAAACGGTCCGGTGGACCATATCCGCGGATAAATCCTCTCGTGTGTACTAGGCCTTACCCTTAGACTGCTAACTCACAACACATATCTATCATCAATAGCATCTTCACACAAACAGTGTTATTAGCATACATAATGAAAGGTCTTGGAGCAGACCAAATTAACACCTCAAAAGCATGTGTCCTCACATTGAAGGAGACACTCCACTGACCTGGTGTGGGTCAGAATAACGACTTGTAATATCTCAAGATATCCTGCAATATGAATTATCAGTTATCAGTCACATCTCATGTAATTTATAATTAATATTTCTCAGTCACCCTATGCCCAAAAGGGGCACAGGGTGACCCTAGACCCAAGAGTCATTAGTGACGCTGGCACAGGAGTACCCCCCCATCCTTTAAAAGTCTCTGGGTGTCATGGGATCATTCCGTTACAATCACAATCATGGGAAAGACTGCTGATCTGACAGTTGTGCAGAAAACCATCATTGACACCCTCCATAAGGAGGGAAAGCCTCAAGAGGTAATTGCAAAAGAAGTTGGATGTTCCCAAAGTGCTGTATCAAAACACATTAATAGAAAGTTATGTGGAAGGGAAAAGTGTGGAAGAAAAAGGCGCACAACAGCAGGGATGACTGCAGCCTGGAGAGGATTGTCAAGAAAAGGCCATTCAAAAGTGTTGGGGACTTTCACAAGGAGTGGACTGAGGCTGGAGACTTTAAAATGAGACTTTAAAGATTACCACCTACTAAGTATCCTGTATATACATACCTAAATGTACAAAGAACCTGGGAACTCCTCATCAGCCACAATCACATATTCTGCACGGTTTCTTCACATCTCCACTGGCCAGACAAAGAAAATGACCCAAGATAGTACCCTTAGAGCTGCCAACAAAGCAGTCAAGGCCTGACCATTCCACAGAATGAAATCACAAATAATAACTATACTAATGCCACATACACACAATCAAAATTTTAGATGAAAAAATTCCGATCGTGTGTGGGCCCCATCTGACTTTTTTCCGTCGGTGTTTAGAAATAGAACATGTTTTATTTTTTTTCGATGGACAAAAAAACGATAGAAAATTCCTATCTTCTGTGTGCAACTCCGACGGATAAAAAACCCATGCATGCCCAGAATCAAGTCGACGCATGCTCGGAAGCATCGAACTTCATTTTTCTCTGCTCGTTGTGGTGTTTTACGTCACCACGTTTTGGATGGTCTGAATTTAGTCTGACAGTGTGTATGCAAGACTGATGGAAGTCAGCTTCATCGGGATTCCGACGAAAAATTCCATCACATTTTATTCCATTGGAAATTCTGATCGTGTGTGCGCCGCATAAGGCTCAATATACAAAAGTAAGCAGTTGACACAATATTGCATATATTAGCAAAGATACATAAAAGTATATATAAAAATATATAAAAGCAGACAAAGTCTGACAAAAAGGTAGACAAAGAAGGGCAAAACAGTTAAAGTTGGTCAGATAAGTCCATAAAGTCCTTGATGGTAGATGGTGCTCATAGATATGTGGCAAAGAGACCTTCACCCTCAAACCACGTAGATAGCCTCTTACCAAATGGATTTGACCTTGAGGTCAAAAAGCACAGACAAACATCTCTTTCAGAAATGGAACATCTTCCAACTTCTCTCACAGGCAATGAAATTCAATAGATGTTCCTGTACCGATGACCAACAAAACTCCCAATGGTTAGTAGTCAAAGAGAAAGGCAGAGGTATCTCATAGGGGTCAATTCACTAAGAGATAAATACTGCATGAATTTTTGAGTTATAGGGCGCATGCGCGAAGCTGACTGAGCAGAACATGTCTGCTTAGTGCTCCGCACCAACCGGGACCCGACGACCAGATATTAACACATTTTTTCAGTCCTCGACCCCCCAACAGTGCCTGTCACATACCTGCGACTCCCAGGCACATTCTGACAGGATGCACAGTGTGAGGAAAGCGAAGCTGAAACCACAGAAGGCTCAGGAAGCGCTGACTAAAACTGCAGCTCATACAGCAAGCTCACACTCACAGCTGCAGCTCCGGTCTCCTTCTTCTCTGTCAAAAGGTGAGTCCCACTCTGACCTTGGGGTGACCCCCACAGATATACAGAATGCTATAAATAGCTCTGACTTATTAAATCAATTTAAAAGGATTCTCCATAGAGCCTTACAGAATACCTCAGATAATATCACAGACAAACTGACATGGGAGATATGTGAGGACCACTATCCTTGAACAAAGGATGAATGAAGTTGATGTTACTACCTCTAACCAGATGAAAGAATTAGAATCCTTCAGCCCTGGTTCACACGGTAACGATTTGAGATGCGATTTGACATGTCAAATCGCATCTCAAATCGGCGGCAATTGTCGGCAATGGCACTGTCCTAATCAGTGCGACGCCGCATCTGCGATTTAAAAAAGTAGTTCCTGTACTACTTTTTGCGATTTCGGGCCGCGATTTACATGAAATTGCGGCCGAAATCGCGGCAAAATCGCAGCCGCAAAATCGCGGTAAAATCACGCATTTTACCGCGATTTTTAATTCGCAGCAGTGTGAACCTAGGCTTTAAGATGAATATTCTCCTATTCAAAACCGCATTGAAGATTTTGAGAACAGAGCCAGGTGGTCCAACCTACGGATACGCGGTATCCCTGAGGTAAGGAAAATGTGGATAAGGGGGCGCTAGTGAGCCAAAAACAAATTAAAAGATATTCAAAGATATACAATTTGATACATAAAGTGCATGTGCAATGATAATAATAAAAAACTCGTGATATAATAAAGGAAAAGGTGTGCAAGTTCACACAACAAAAGTCCATAAAGTGAATGAATGATCTACTAAATGTCCATAGAGATCTGGGTTTTCACTGTGCCTGTGGTAAATAGGTTAGTAGAATTCCACCTCCACCGATCTAAGACACCCAAACATGTGTAAATAGATGGACCCTTACCGCATGGAGTTGACCTAGTTCGTTAGAAAGAGGTCAAATAAAGCTTAATTGTCACCTAAGGACAAAGATAGGAATGCCTGGAGTTTCTGCTGGTCAGCTGGTATGGAGCGTCATATAATATAAAAGAGAGATATCGCCATCGTATAATACTGTTTATTAAAAGTTAAAACATAGAAAATGCTGATTGGAGGCTTACTTTTGCGGTGCCCGCATCCCGGCACTGAGGCTTAAGGCTTAGTGAAGCAGCGGATCGTGTGCCCGGTCTATGGAGAGGATGATGTCCGCGCTGGTGGAGTCTACGGCGTGCGCTTCACCTCGCTGAGCCGAGAAACCAGCCGGACCGGAAGTTTACTTTGCGTGGTCTGCGTGTCGCCTCGACGTACGTTTCAAGTTATGTCGTCATCAGGAAGCGCGCTAGACTCACGCAATAGGTCTAATGGGCGGCCAAGGCAGATTGAATAGCCAATGGGAAAGCCTCAATCTCAGTTACTAGGCAATAGATGTATACAATAAAAGCTGTAGTACAAGCCGTTCATAGTATCAATGGAATATATTAATCAAAGAATAATACGTTGGTATCTAATGCATGGGTGACACCAATTACATTATGTTATTTATTATACATACAATATACCAATATATACGAATTTAAAATTATAAACTGAATTAATTCTAAAATAGTTAAAAGTATGTTTTAAAAAAAATGTTTTAAAAAATATAGATATATGAAAAATTATTTGAAAAATACATATATATATATTAAGATGCACTGATCTTTTAAGGACTCCAATAACAACTATTCATTGGTCAGGAAGCAGTTCAAATCAAGTTCAATATTGAGACCCAGTGGTCGCATAGTCCTCAGGCGATGCAACCACTGAGTCTCATTTTGGGACACCGCTCTGGTGAGGTGGGTGCCCCTCCAATGGCTGGTAATTCTGTCAATACCAAAAAAGGTTAATTTGCTGGGATCTCTATTGTGGAACAAGTCAAAGTGTTTGGACACACTATGGTTGGGGTAACCATTAAGGATATTTGCTACGTGTTCATTGATCCTTATTTTTAGTTCTCTAGTGGTCCTACCCACGTACTGGAAGGTGCACGGACATTCTAAGACATATGTTACATACTTAGAATGGCAGGTGATCAGGGGCTTAATTGAAAACTCTTCTTTAGTAACTGCAGAGCTAAATTTGGTAATTTTGCGATTTTTTCTGTTAGTAGTTTTGCAGGATCTGCAGCGCGTGCAGTAATGAAACCCGGAACCATCCAGGAAGGTGAGGGGTCTCTCCGGAGGGTCAGGGACATTACCCGCTATGGTTCAGGATAAAGTCAGAGAAATAGAGGTTAACAAAAATATTAGTAACAACAAAATGGTGACAGAAGGTATTACAAAATTGGAACAAAATAAAAATATAGTAGTCCGACCAGCGGACAAGGGAGGAGGGGTAGTACTGCTTAAAAAAGAGGATTATTATGGAGAAATCCAACGTCTTTTGAGTGATACTACCACCTATCTACCCCTTCCAGGAGACCCCATGATTAAATTAAAAGAGAAACTCTCATGTTGGGTCAGTGATGGTGTGTCAAAAACCATTCTGACCCAAAAAGAAGCAATGTACCTTGTTCCAAAGGTTCCACGCACTCCTGTGCTGTACATTGTCCCAAAGATACATAAACATAGGACCAAACCTCCTGGTAGACCCATACTCAGTGGGATCGACTCGCTTTTTGCTAGAGTCGGAGAATATTTGGACATATTTTTGCAACCCATGGTTCGTATAGGCAAGGCCTACCTGCAAGATAGTAGGGAACTTATCAGGTCTTTGACCTCTGTCACAGTTACAGATGTTACCTGGTTGGTAACTATAGATGTCGAATCTTTATATACTAACATCGCACAATCTGATGCCATTGTGGCAGTGACAGAGGCCTTTCATAAGAAATCTACACTGCAGGAGGCCCAAATAGTTTTTTTGGTCCAGGGACTTTTATTAGCCATGGGCAACAATTATTTTTGGGCGCTGAACCAGTTTTATAAGCAAATTAAAGGGGTTGCTATGGGGGCTCGTTATGCCCCCAGTGTTGCCAATCTAGTCCTAGATAAATGGGAAGAAGAAACTATTTTCAGAGAACATGACAAGTCTTTGACTTATTATAAACGGTACATAGATGATATTTTCATGCTATGGGAGGGGTCCCAGGAATCTCTTGTTGTGTTCATATCACAAATGAATGTCAACAATTATGGTCTTAGTTTCACAGCGGAATATAGCTTGTCATCTGTGAACTATCTAGATCTGACCATTATGAAAAAAGACAATAAAATCTGTACTAAAACCTTTTTCAAGACTACCGATAGAAATGGTTATGTTCCAACTACCAGTTGCCACCATCCCAAATGGTTGGGAGCAGTCCCCAAAGGACAATTCATGCGCATTCGCCGCAATTGTGATGAAATTAGCGACTTTGAAGAACAGTCAAACCTGTTAACCAATAGATTTGTTGCGAAGGGTTATTCATATGCTAAATTACTGGACATCAAAAAAGAAGTTAGAAATATGGATAGGAGTACGTTACTAGAATCTAGACCAAAATCTCCTTTCCAGGGCGAAATCTCTTTCCTGTCCGGGTTTCATAGACAATTCAAGCATGTGGAAAAGATCTTTAAGCAGTTCTGGCCCATCTTATTAAAAGATAATGATCTAGCCAAAATATTGCCTCCTAAACCGAAATTTATTTATCGTAGAGCCCCTGGTCTTAGAAATAGAATAGCGGGTAATGTCCCTGACCCTCCGGAGAGACCCCTCACCTTCCTGGATGGTTCCGGGTTTCATTACTGCACGCGCTGCAGATCCTGCAAAACTACTAACAGAAAAAATCGCAAAATTACCAAATTTAGCTCTGCAGTTACTAAAGAAGAGTTTTCAATTAAGCCCCTGATCACCTGCCATTCTAAGTATGTAACATATGTCTTAGAATGTCCGTGCACCTTCCAGTACGTGGGTAGGACCACTAGAGAACTAAAAATAAGGATCAATGAACACGTAGCAAATATCCTTAATGGTTACCCCAACCATAGTGTGTCCAAACACTTTGACTTGTTCCACAATAGAGATCCCAGCAAATTAACCTTTTTTGGTATTGACAGAATTACCAGCCATTGGAGGGGCACCCACCTCACCAGAGCGGTGTCCCAAAATGAGACTCAGTGGTTGCATCGCCTGAGGACCATGCGACCACTGGGTCTCAATATTGAACTTGATTTGAACTGCTTCCTGACCAATGAATAGTTGTTATTGGAGTCCTTAAAAGATCAGTGCATCTTAATATATATATATGTATTTTTCAAATAATTTTTCATATATCTATATTTTTTAAAACATTTTTTTTAAAACATACTTTTAACTATTTTAGAATTAATTCAGTTTATAATTTTAAATTCGTATATATTGGTATATTGTATGTATAATAAATAACATAATGTAATTGGTGTCACCCATGCATTAGATACCAACGTATTATTCTTTGATTAATATATTCCATTGATACTATGAACGGCTTGTACTACAGCTTTTATTGTATACATCTATTGCCTAGTAACCGAGATTGAGGCTTTCCCATTGGCTATTCAATCTGCCTTGGCCGCCCATTAGACCTATTGCGTGAGTCTAGCGCGCTTCCTGATGACGACATAACTTGAAACGTACGTCGAGGCGACACGCAGACCACGCAAAGTAAACTTCCGGTCCGGCTGGTTTCTCGGCTCAGCGAGGTGAAGCGCACGCCGTAGACTCCACCAGCGCGGACATCATCCTCTCCATAGACCGGGCACACGATCCGCTGCTTCACTAAGCCTTAAGCCTCAGTGCCGGGATGCGGGCACCGCAAAAGTAAGCCTCCAATCGGCATTTTCTATGTTTTAACTTTTAATAAACAGTATTATACGATGGCGATATCTCTCTTTTATATTATATGACGCTCCATACCAGCTGACCAGCAGAAACTCCAGGCATTCCTATCTTTGTCCTTAGGTGACAATTAAGCTTTATTTGACCTCTTTCTAACAAACTAGGTCAACTCCATGCGGTAAGGGTCCATCTATTTACACACGTTTGGGTGTCTTAGATCGGTGGAGGTGGAATTCTACTAACCTATTTACCACAGGCACAGTGAAAACCCAGATCTCTATGGACATTTAGTAGATCATTCATTCACTTTATGGACTTTTGTTGTGTGAACTTGCACACCTTTTCCTTTATTATATCACAAGTTTTTTATTATTATCATTGCACATGCACTTTATGTATCAAATTGTATATCTTTGAATATCTTTTAATTAGTTTTTGGCTCACTAGCGCCCCCTTATCCACATTTTCCATATATTAGATTCAAGTTTGAATTTTCGTGGGGAGCAGCTTTATTCATTTATTCTTTTATTCATTTATTTTTTGGCGCAAGATCCCTTACCCCATTATCCCTGAGGTAATTGAGGATCTTCAATCAACAGTTACAGCACTTTTTCAAGAACTTGCCCCATTTATTCCTATAGAATAGGGTGACCAGACATCCCCAGTTTCAGGGAACAGTCCCCTGATTGAGGAGGCTGTCCCCGGACCAAGTCTGTCCCTGGTTTTGTCCCCAGATTGGATTTAATAGGGGGCAGGGGCAATTTCAAAGAAAGTCAGTGCAGAATAAAAAAAAAAAAAATTACAATTACACCCCCCCGCTCCGCCGTGCCTACTAGCATAGGGGGCTTGTATTTTTCCCATTATCTGTGCCCCTTTCTGATGATCATGTGCTGGTCGGAGCGGAGGGAATATTTCCTCAGCTTCGGGCGCATGCCCATTCAGCTCAGCTCACATGTTCTTCTGCCTTGGCTCAAATCCTGGCCAGCCACCTGCCTATCTCCTTGCCTTCCCTGGCGGAGTGATCTTCCTCCGCTCCCCACCCAGTAGTAGCCGGGGCCCGAAGAGTAAGACTTGAGAGGCTGTGGGGCGGGCGGCGATGGGCAGAGAGTCGCTGATTGTTGCCATTACTAGTAAAGAAAAAATATGTCCCCGGATTTCATTTTAAAAATCTGGTCACCTTACTATAGAACACTTAGAAATGGATAGAATACATAGATCCCTGGTCCCTCACAAGGATTCTGGACCACCCAGAGACATAATCATAAAGTTTCATTATTTCTGTATGTAGCGCTACCCCCTCAGGAGCCGCTGATTGACTTGGGATCGGCGCATTAAGTTACCTCTATGTGTTGTCTAGGGGTGAAGGTAGTGAGTAGAGCAATAAACGAATGTCCAATTCGTAGATAAGGTTTTCTGAATGCTTTATTTCTTGGCCCAACACGACTAACATCAACTTGAGGTAGACAGAAAAGGTTGATGAAGTAAAGGAACTTTGCAGTATCAGGCCTTGGATAGAAGGAAAGCAATCCTGCTTTCTGTAGTAGTACAGTTCGTCGCCACTCTAGCCAGAGTGGGTGAAGTGCCCCCAGACAGACCTCTGCCACAGGCCTGCCAGCCGGAGTGCCACTTTAAGGTTGCTGGGAGAAACAGGCCTCTGCCACAGACCTGACTCAGATGAGACCTCTGCCACAGGCCTAGTACTTGGATGGGCTAGATAATTGAGCAAATCCTCCAGGTAATTAGCGTTAGGGTCACCGGTTGACAGTGCAAGTGTACCTGTCAATGTTCCGTCACCAGATCCCCGATGGTTCGTTCAAGCCCTTTTGGATAACCTGCCTTTGGGTTCTCCTCAAGCCAATCCCCCTGAACGGCATACAGCCTGGGATCTCCTAGAAGAAGAGGGACCCAGTAAGTCACTGGGGCCCCTTGGTAGCATCAGTTGCTCTGGACCAGGAGGGCCCAGAGTCTGGAACTCCGCGTATCGCGCGACCCCAGGCCAGGTAGGCCATAGTGGTGGGGCCCACGATGTGCGCACACCCCAAAGGTGGGTGCCGCACCTGGAACCAGGAACCCGCGAAGAACCCACAGAAATACCCCCTCCCAGCATGCACAGCGAGGCTCAACTCCTCTCATTGGCTGCTGGGAAGAAGTGGCTCCGCCTGGATTCCCTGGCGCCACCTACCGTCCAGAGATGAGACTGTATCTCTGGACACACAGACTGACCCACAGAACAATCCAGAATTTGGCGACAGCCAAATTTAACAAAATTAAGAATGAGAGCAACTTATCTCTCTCATTCTCCCACTAACGTTAGCGTAGTGCCCTAACTGAAATTAAAGGGGGCGCTACATGTACTAAAGAGCAATTATTGGAAACTTCTCGCAATAAAGAATCCCTTACATTCCAGTGTCATAAATATCAAATATTCCAAGATCTGTCTCAACAAACACTCATTAAACGTAAAGCAATGAAACAAGTGCTTCAGCATCATTGCATATCTTCTAGATGGGGGTTTCCTTTTGTTGTCCGCTATTCTTTTAACGCACTGGTTCTCAACCTGGGGGTCGGGACCCCCTCGGGGGTCGAATGACAATTTGCCGGGGGTCACCAAATCCTGGGATGTTCCTGAAGCCTGTGCTTCTCTCCCAGTCTTTTTGCATCCACCCAGAAAGGCTATCCCTGGAGCCTGTGGCTGCCCAGCTTGGCTGTTCCCGGAGCCTGCAGCAGACCACTCAGCCTCTTTGCAGTCGCCCATTCAGTTCACGGCATGGCTGGGGGGAAGAGACTAGAGGTCTGCTGACTGGTGAGGATTGTGAAGTGGGAGGGGCTGGAGGAAACCCTATCTCCTGATTCCAGCATAGGTGTCACTGCTATGAGACACCAAAAAGTTGGAGACACAGTGAGTAACACCACAGGCTCTTTCACACAGGCGGACCGTTCGGGTCCACCTGCCAGTTTTTTAGGCGGACCTGAACGGGCACTCCGTGCTCCTCTATGTAGTCACGGTTGTCAGCGGTGACATGCCCGCTGACATTCGACCCGCTCTGATCCGCCAAAGTGTGACGGTGGAAAAACCCTCTTTTCCATCCGTCTGGCGGATCGGATTGGATGAACACAGACAGACGGTCCATGTTCATCCGATCCCCCATAGGGGAGAGCGGAGAAAAGACAGGGCAGTCCCTACACAGTGTGCGGGGACCGCCCTGTCATCTGCCGGCTCAACAGGGATCAACGTAGTGATCCCCGCTGAGCAAGCGGAGGTTCACGGGGCGGATCATTACTGATCCGCCCCGTGTAAAAGGGGCCTACTTGTGATTATAGTTGCCATTAAAAGTCCCCACTACAGTTCTCAGACTAGCAGATGACCTTGATCAAGAGCACCTAAGTTGGCTGATCAGAACTCCTCCCAGCACTGCCACTGATCCTAACTTCCCATCAGCGCTGCCCATTCCCCCCCCCCCCCCCCAATTAAGAAGTAAAAAATTAAGAATACATGCAATGGAGAGGAAAAGAGGGGGAGGACCAAAGAAAAATGGAGAAAAATAATAAAAAAATTGGGCTAGAGTGAGGGATGGGGAAAAAAAACAAGAAATTTGCATAAAGAGTGATGAAAGGGAAATAAAGGAGAACAAAGAGAAAGAGTAGTACATCCTAAAATGTACCATAAGGCCCTGTACACACGGTCGGACAAAACCGATGAAAACGGACTGAAGTTCAGTTTCATCGGTCCAAACCGATCAAGTGTGGGCCCCATCGGTCAGTTATCCTTCGGTCCAAAAATTTAGAACTTGCTTTAAAATTCAACCGATGGACGCCTGACCGATAGGTCAAAACCGATAGTTAGTATGCAAAAGCATCGGTTCCAAACCCGCGCATGCTCAGAATCAAGTCGACGCATGCTTGGAAGCATTGAACTTCATTTTTCTCTGCACGTTGTGTTTTACGTCACCGCGTTGTACTCGATCGGTTTTTGAACTGATGGTGTGTAGGCACATCAGACCATCAGTCTGCTTCATTGGTTAACCTTCGGACCGTTCTCATCGGATGGACCGACCATGTGTACGCGGCCTAAGGGTTTTAATACCTTACAAGTGGAAGGGACTCGGGGAGCGCTAAATGTCTGCGGGTTAGGGGCACAAATTACTTGGCTTGCTTTGGGTGCCGACAACCCACACTACCAAAATAATTTTACTGTTAGGGGTCCCCACAACTTGGGAAATTTTATCAAGGGGTCACAGCACTAGAAAGGTTGAGAACCACTGTTTTAACGGGACTTCATATGCCTGCAAAACAACTGATGACCATTATTAACCACTTGCTGACCACCGCATGCCTATTTACGTCGACAGAATGGCACGGGCAGGCAGATTGGCGTACAGGTGCATCCATTTAAATGCGCGGCCCAGCGGGCGCGCGTGCCCGCTGCGTGCATCGTGAGTGCGGCCGCGGGTTCCGGGAACTCGATATTCCCGGGAGTCCTGCGATTGCGGTTTGGCAAGAGCAGAACAGGGGAATTCCTTTGTAGATACAAAAAAATCACTGGCGCTCAATGGGAAATAACTAATATCCCATGAAATACTTAAAACCCTCGTATGGGCTGAGAACAGTCCGTGCTGCAGAGATCCGGATACCCTGAAGTACCACAAATACACAAATACACCAAAAAGGAAAACTCTGCGCTCCTGAAAGTTCACCAATTATAAATCCACTTAATGTTTGTGAAGAAAAAAAAAAAAAAAAAAAAAAAAAAAAAAAACATACATTAACACTTTAATTTTCGGAAGATCCAGTCCTTTATATGGTTAAAAAAGGGAAAGTTTCCACAATGTACACAATATAATAAAAAAGGTATAAAAAAAAAAAAAAACTTTCCAAATGTCTGCATCAGACCAGCACCCTCTTCAGACTTCAAATGGTTAAAGCTTGCGGTTTTAGTTTGTGGGCTGTCTAGCAAGACATCATTAGTGCAAATGGTGAGCACAGTACATTACCCAGCCAGATGTACACATCGATCGAATGTCCTTCTCCTGGCTGATGTAACAATGTCCGGGATCCTAAGCTCTCTCCTATGCGGGTATGGAAGCTTCACAGACCCGATAAATGTGACTGCTGGAGACACAGGGTGGATCAGCCTATCAGAAAGGACGCTCTCCCTGGGTGAACATGCAAGCGTCCCACGTCTGAGACACTGTTTCAGTAAACCAGCTGTACTGCAGGGAGAAGTTTAGGCGCCCTCCAGTGGGCAAATTGCAGTATGCGCTTGTTGAAAAATCAACAGCGTTGCATGGCGATTAAAATAATCGGATATAAAAGTTCTTATGCATGAATAGGATCTTCCATCATAAAAGGGGGATATTAAGAGAGGGCCTTTGTAAACAAGGCATTCCTCTATTCTGCATAGTGACACTGTCACTGATGACCGTTCCCCGTGATCGGGAACGGTCATCAGTGATGTGTCACGTGTAGCCACGCCCCCTAACAGTAAGAATCATTTCCTAGGGAACACTTAACCCCTGCAGCGCCACCTAGTGGTTAACCTCTTCACTGCCAGTGTAATTTTTACAGTAATCAGTGTATTTTTATAGCACTGATCACTGTAAAAATGACAATGGTCCCAAAATGGTGACAAAAGTGTCCGCCATAATGTCGCAGTCACGATAAAAATAGCTGATCGCCGCCATAACTAGTAAAAAAAATATATATTAATAAAAATGCCATAAAACAGTCCCCTATTTTGTAGATGCTAAAACTTTTGCGCAAACCAATCAATAAACGCTTATTGCATTTTTTTTTTACCGAAAATATGTAGAAGAATACATATCGGGTTTTATATATTTTTTGGGGATATTTATTATAGCAAAAATTAAAAAATATTGAATTTTTTTCAAAATTGTCATTTTGTTTTGTTTATAGTGCAAAAAATAAAAATTGCAGAGGTGATCAAATACCACCAAAAGAAAGCTCTATTTGTGGGAAAAAAAGGACGTCAATTTTGTTTGGGAGCCATGTCGCACAACCATTCAATTGTCAGTTAAAGCGACACAGTGCCGAATCGCAAAAAGCGTCCCAGTCTTTAACCACCAAAATGGTCCGGGGCTTAGGCGGTTAAAGCACCATACAAGATCTTCGCCTGTCAATACCTGGAGCACCAATATAAAACCCCAGATGCCGAGAACCTTATGGTCTTCCTCAGAATCTACGAGACCCCCCTGATCTTCAATCCCCTTCCAAGAGAAGTCGCATTGCTTCACCGCCCATTGTAGAAGGAGATCTAATGAACTGAAATACAGATAAACTGATGAATCCTGTATAGGTGATATATTCTATTTAAGCAGGCCTCGACAAAATCCGGGCGCCAGGTCGCAATTGCGACAAGAAATTGTGACCTGGCGCCTGGGGAAGCTTAAGGCTGCAGAAGGCCGCGGCTTTGCGGCCTTCACAGAAGGAAGCTGAGGACTGCAGAAGGCCGCAAAGCCGCGGCCTCAATTACCGACCAGCGCGGACCGGCAGGTAATTGAGGCCGTGGCTTTGCGGCCTTCACAGAAGGAAGCTGAGGCCTGCTGAAGGAATCTAGGAGTGGCCAACTTGTGGTGGCCTTTGGCATTACAGGTTACATTACATTACAAGTAGCAAAAAACAGCAGTTCTAATGTGTTTTTTCACTGCCATCTCCTTCCCTCTAATTAGAATCCCCAAACATTATATATATATATTTTTTTTTTATTCTAACACCCTAGAGAATAAAATGGCGGTCATTGCAATACTTTCTGTCACACTGTATTTGCGCAGCGGTCTTACAACGCACTTTTTTGGGGGAAAAATACACTTTTTTTAATAAAAAAATAAGACAACAGTAAAGTTAGCCCAATTTTTTTTATATTGTGAAAGATAATGTTACGCCGAGTAAATTGATACCCAACATGTCACGCTTCAAAATTGCGTCTGCTCGTGGAATGCCGACAAACTTTTACCCTTTAAAATCTCCATAGGCGACGTTTAAAAAATTCTACAGGTTGCATGTTTTGAGTTACAGAGGAGTTCTGGGGCTAGAATTATTGTTCTCGCTCTACCAATCGCGGCGATACCTCACATGTGTGGTTTGAATACCGTTTACATATGCGGGCGCTACTCACGTATGCGTTTTTTTGGCTCCTAACTTTTTTAGCTGGCTCCTAGATTCCAAGCAAATTTGTCAAACCCTGTATTAAGGGATTACCCCTTTCACACCTAATACACTATATTCTATTTGTAACATCCTCAAGATTCATACTTTATACTTTTTCTGTTAGGAAGTTTAAATTATAATTATAGTTATTGTTAAAGGGGTTGTAAAGGTTTGTTTTTTATTTTCTAAATTGGTTCCTTTAAGCTAGTGCATTGTTGGTTCACTTACATTTTCCTTCGATTTCCCTTCTAAATGTTTTTTTTCTTTGTTTTCTTTGTCTGAATTTCTTACTTCCTGTTCCTCCTCAATAAGCTGTATTGACTGACTACACCGCCCAGATTTTGGTGGAAAGCTTACTGAGGAGAAACAGGAAGTGAGAAATTCAGACAAAGAAAAAAAACATTTAGAAGGGAAATCGAAGGAAAAAGTAAGTGAACCAACAATGCACTAGCTTAAAGGAACCAATTTAGAAAATAAAAAACGAACCTTTACAACCCCTTTAACAATAACTATAATTATAGTTTAGGTTCTCTGTACAGTTAGCTTATCTCATAATTATTTGCTTCATTCTGTTATATAGTTTTCCTCTAATCAAATATAAGAATATATCAAATTTAATTTATAAAACCTCTGACTTACCACTTTAGTTATGACATTCTTACTCTACAATATAACTTCCTTCCTAAAAGTTATTTCAAAGTTTATTAAAATTCGAGATTCGTTAGACTTCTAACCTATTATATGTATAACTTATTGGTTGGCTGTCATAGTCCCGGAGACAGCCACTGCACCTCCACAGTTTCCTTGAGGGCCCAACTCAGGTGTTTGGACACTCTTTGGACTTTTTTGTATCCCCTGGTTAGTGTTCTTACCCTTTGGATACTTGCTCTGCCTAGGAGCTTAATCCCCCCCCCTTTTTTTTAATTACTTATATATACAGGGGTGGGCCATTTATATGGATACACCTTAATAAAATGGGAATGGTTGGTGATATTAACTTCCTGTTTGTGGCACATTAGTATATGTGAGGGGGGAAACTTTTCAAGATAGGTGGTGACCATGGCAGCCATTTTGAAGTTGGCCATTTTGAATCCAACTTTTGTTTTTTCAATAGGAAGAGGGTCATGTGACACATCAAACTTATTGGGAATTTCACGAGAAAAACAATGGTGTGCTTGGTGTTAATGTAACTTTATTCTTTCATGAGTTATTTACAAGTTTCTGACCACTTATAAAATGTGTTCAATGTGCTCTCTAGTGACATGCGGCGAGTGCTACGCTGTGGGCATGGGCGTAGGAACCGGGGGGGACGGGGGGGACGAATCCCCCCCAGGAAATAATGCGGGGGGGACAGGTATGATAAAATCCCCCCCAGGTTAGGAGGACTTGGAGCCAGGGACGGGTCACTGCTCAGCAGCACAGCGGGTGGGTGCCGTTGCGCCGAAGTATCAGACACTCGCACTGGTCCCCTCCCTCCTCCTACACCCCTTGTTGTCTCAGGTGGTACTGGTAGCGCGGCGCCGTTGCGTAAAGCGTGCGTGCGTAATGCATGCAGCTTCAAACTCTAACCGCGCCAGCCGCCAGGAGCAGAGGGGAATGGCTGACCGTGTTAAGCTGATGTCGCACAGCACAGAAGCCAGGATGGGACTGACACACTGCCGTACTGAAGAAAAGGTAAGGTAAGGTCGCCTGTCTCCTCCCCCTTATCTAGCAGGCTGTCAGTTTTCACACCTCTCAGGGTCTTCACACCTGTAATTCCCTCCTTCCCCCTGGCCTGTACTCCACTGAGGAGGGGAGGGGGGGGGGGGGGTGCACCATAACAGATGTGAGCCTGGCACTGTGAAAAACGGAAAAAAAAAAAAAAATAGATATGTTATATAGCAGAACGTACAATTATTATTATTTTTTTAAATTGGTCTTTTGTTAGAAAAAAATAAAACAAAAAAAATAATAAAACGCAGAGGTGATCAAATACCACCGTGCAGTTGTCAGCTTAAGTTACGCAGTGCACAAAATGGCCTGTCATGAAGGGGGGGGTAATTTAGATTTACCCCCCCCCCTTAATGACAGGCCATTTTTTTGCGATGTGCACTCCCGTAAATTAAGCTGACAACTGCGCGGTCATGCAACACTGTACACAAATAAAATTTGTATTTTTTTTTTCTTGTGGTATTTGATCACCTCTGCGTTATTTTATTCTTTTTTTTTTTTTTTAAAGACCAAATTTGAAAAAAAAATAAATAAAACATTTTACTTTCTGCTATATAACATATCCAATTTCTTTTTTTTTTTTACGTTTTTTCATACATTTAAGCCAATGTTTTTGGTACAAAATATCCCAATACGCATCTACAAACTATGGGATATATTTATGGAATTTTAAATTTTTTTCTAGTAATGGCGGAGATCAGCGACTTATAGCGGGGCTGCGATATTGCGTCATTGTGGGAACCAGTGACTCTAATACAGTGATCAGTGCTAAAAATATGCACTGTCACTGTACTAATGACACTGGCTGGCAAGGGGTTAATCATCTAGGGCAGGGGTCTCCAAACTTTCTAAACGAAGGGCCAGTTTACTGTCCTTCAGACTTTAGGGGGGCCGGACTGTGTGGCCACTGGAAATAGAAAAATGTTCCGGTATCAGCAGAAGTAAACAATGCCCCATTTTTTGGTGTCAGTGAGAGGAGTAATGACCCATCATTGGTGTCATTGGGAGGAATTGTGCCCCTTTGTTGGTGTCATTGGGAGAAATTGTGCCCCTTTGTTGGTGTCATTGAGAGGAATTGTGCCCCTTTGTTGGTGTTATTAGAAGGAATTTGTTCCTCATTGTTGGTGTCATTGGGAGGAATTGTGCCTCATTGTTGGTGTCATTGGGAGGAATTGTGCCCCTTTGTTGGTGTCATTGGGAGAAATTGTGCCCCTTTGTTGGTGTCATTGGGAGGAATTGTGCCCCTTTGTTGGTGTCATTGGGAGAAATTGTGCCCCTTTGTTGGTGTTATTAGAAGGAATTTGTTCCTCATTGTTGGTGTCATTGGGAGGAATTGTGCCTCATTGTTGGTGTCATTGGGAGGAATTGTGCCCCTTTGTTGGTGTCATTAGGAGGAATTGTGCCCCTTTGTTGGTGTCATTAGGAGGAATTGTGCCTCATTGTTGGTGTCATTGGGAGGAATTGTGCCTCATTGTTGGTGTCATTGGGAGGAATTTTGCCACACTGTTGGTGTCATTGGGAGGAATTGTGCCCCATTGTTGGTGTCATTGGGAGGAATTGTGCCCCTTTGTTGGTGTTATTAGAAGGAATTTGTTCCTCATTGTTGGTGTCATTGGGAGGAATTGTGGCCCTTTGTTGGTGTCATTAGGAGGAATTGTGCCTCATTGTTGGTGTCATTGGGAGGAATTGTGCCTCATTGTTGGTGTCATTGGGAGGAATTTTGCCCCATTTTTTATGTCAGAAGATGAATTATTGCCCCAAGGGCCAGATAAAAGCAAGTAAAGGGCCACATCTGGCCCCCGTGCCACAGTTTGGAGACCCCTGATCTAGGGCAATTAAAGGCTTAACTGTGTTGCCTAACCAGTTATAAACAACTCCCAGTTTACTGAATAAGAATATACCCGGCGAGTAAAAATGCTGTCCCCCCCAGATTTGTAAGGGTTCCTACACCCATGGCTGTGGGCTCTTTCTGAATGAAGCTAGGACAGCCACTGGTGTTTCTTCATTAGACCCCTTTCACACTGGATACGCCTATAGCTACCTCAGAAGATTAACAGCGGCCGATAGGGTTTGATGACCTCGAGGTGCACAGAGAAAATTTTATCACTGAGAAATTGAGGGACCCCACATTGCTAAGAGCCCGGGAGAATGTAGTGAAGATAGATGGGGAGTTAGTTAACCCTTACTTCATTATTGAAAAGGACCTGTTATATCGAGTGTCACAGAGGATAGTGGACACCATTGAGCAACTGGTAGTGTCTAAACCGTACCACAAGATGGTGTTGGAACTGGCACATGGGCACATTCTTGGGGGACATTTGGGAGCAGAAAAAACCCGGGAGAGAATCACCCAGAGGTTTTATTGGCCTGGGATCACTAAGGAAGTGGAAGTGTACTGCTCTTCCTATCCAGTGTGTCAGATTACTGCACCCATGCCACATTTCCGCAGTCCGTTAGTACCCCTGCCCATTATTGAGGTCCCTTTTGAGAGGGTCACCATGGACTTGGTTGGCCTCTTACTGAAGTCCACTAGAGGGCACCAGCACATCTTGGTAATAATGGACTATGCCACCCGTTACCCAGAAGCGATTCCTCTCAGAAACACCTCTGCTAAAACCATTGATAAAGAGTTATTTCAGGTTTTCAGCCGTGTGAGTCTCCCTAAGGAAGTCCTAACTGACCAGGGCACCCCGTTTATGTCTAGGGTGACTAGAGAACTTTGTAAACTCCTGAAAGTGACCCAATTACGTACATCAGTATATCACCCTCAAACAGACGGGTTAGTGGAAAGGTTTAATAAAACCTTACAACACATGTTGAGGAAGGTGGTGGATAAAGACAGAAAGAATTGGGATTATCTGCTCCCTTATCTGATGTTTGCCATAAGATAGGTTCCCCAATCGTCCACAGGGTTCTCTCCGTTTGAGTTACTGTATGGGAGGCACCCCCGGGGCCTACTGGACTTTGCCAGGGAAACATGGGAGAGTGAGAGTTCCCCTCATCGAAGTGTGATTGAACATGTGGCACAAATGCAAGATAGAATTGCCCAAGTGATGCCGATTGTGAAGGTACATTTAGCCCAAGCCCAGTTGGCTCAACAAAGGATTTACAATCATGGGGCCCAGGTCCGTTCCTTTGCACCTGGTGATAGGGTGTTGGTGCTGGTCCCCACGGTCAAAAGTAAATTCCTAGCCAAATGGCAGGGTCCCTATGAAGTGTTGGAGAAAATGGGGGTGGTGAATTTTAAACCAACCGGGACTACGAAAACCGGGAAGACGAAAACCTGAGCAACTCTATCACGTGAACTTGTTGAAACCATGGAAGGATAGAGAGTCCTTGGTCGCTAAGACTACCCGATCTTCTTCTGGGATAGCGGAGACTCTGTCCAAAACTCAGCAACAGGAGGCTAACGAGTTTGTGCTCCGAAATAGGGAGAAGTTTTCAGACTTGCCAGCTTGGGTCTCCGGAGTTGAACATGACATTATCACCACACCAGGGGATAAGGTCAAGTTGAAGCCTTATCGATTTCCAGAAGCCTGGCGAGAGGCAATTTGCCAGGAAGTAAAAAAAATGCTTGAGCTAGGGGTGATAGAATAGTCGCCGCCTAAATAGAATCACTAAGTTTGACACCTATCCTATGCCCCGCATAGATGAACTGATTGATCGCCTAGGCACTGCCCGGTACATGACGACGTAAGACCTGACCAAGGGTTATTGGCAAATTCCTCTCTCGGAGTTGGCCAATGAGAAAACAGCATTTGTAACTCCAGAAGGATCTTTTCAATATCGGAGGATGCCTTTTGGGTTACAGAATGCTCCCGCCACGTTTCAACGCACCATGGATAAGACCCTTCGGCCTCATCGAGCCTATGCTGCTGGATACCTCGATGATGTGGTCATCCACAGTGAGGATTGGGACTCACACTTACCAAAAGTTCAGGCTGTGTTGGATTCCATCTGGGAATCCGGGTTTACAGCCAATCCAAAAAAATGTACCCTTGGGTTAGAAGAGGCGAAGTATCTGGGGTATACCATTGGAAGAGGTCTAATCAAGCCCCAGATAAACAAAGTTGAGGCTATTCAGGATTGGCCACGTCCCGCCAATAAGAAACAGGTTCGTGCATTTTTGGGGATCGTGGGTTATTATCGCTGTTTTATCCCCCATTTTACCTCACAGGCTGCTCCCCTGACCAATTTGACCAAAGGGAAGCAGTCTGTCATGACCAAATGGACTCCCGAAGCAGAAACAGCTTTTCAGGCTTTAAAACAGGCCTTATGTAGTCAGCCAGTTTTAAATTAGCCTGATTTTTCACGGGACTTTGTGGTTCAGACAGATGCGTCAAATGTGGGGTTAGTAGCTGTACCGTCCCAGATAATTAAGGGGGAGGAACACCCTGTTCTTTACCTCAGCCGAAAGTTGAAGGCCCATGAGGAGAATTATGCCACCATTGAGAAAGAGTGTTTGGCGGTGAAATGGGCTTTGGATTCTCTACGGTACTACCTCATGGGTAGACAGTTTGAACTGGTGACGGATCATGCCACATTGAAGTGGATTGCACAAAACAAGGAGACCAATAGGAGAATAAATAGGTGATTCCTGGCCCTCCAGGAATTTAGTTTTGTGGTAACACATCGCCCCGGTGTTAAAATGGGGAATGCAGATGGTTTGTCCCGAGTATATGCGTGCCTGGCAACCTGTGTCCCAACCCTAGGGTTGAAACAAGAGGGGGGGGGGGTATGTGACAGAAAGACAGGTAAATCTGGGGGTGTTGTCACAGACGGGAGATACATTTCTGCCTTGTTTAGAAAATTCACCAATTACTATCAGGTGTCGGCTGCAGAGGTAGCCAGAAAGGTTTAAGGATGTTGAATAGCTTCAGCTGTTCAGAATGAGAAAATTAAGGCCTCTATAAGTTGTCCAGAGGATTACTACTGAATGCTGCATCCTGAGACTTGTTGAGTTAAGGAGATCAGTGAGCTGAGGAAGACTTCTGAAGGTGAAGTGGTTGTTGATATCTTTGCTGTGTGATAAGAAAATCCAAAAAGACTATTGTTTTTTGCTGGAAGATCAGCAGTGTCTGCCCAGCAGTAGGCTGTGCCAGACTCCATAGGTAGGTTCCTGTGTTGTGAAGGTAGACGGCCAAAGTGGCCAGGGTTTATTTTATGTTTTATTTTGTTTATGCTGTTTTGATGCTTGCACTTGTTTCCAGCAATATGGAAGAATAAACCATAACCCTTGTTTTTCAACCACCCACGGCTGCCTCTCTGTATAACTCAGTGTGTAGTGAACCCACTCAGGAGGTCACACACCCCCGCTACCGAGCTAACCCCTTACAATATATATATATATATATATATATATATATGCAGGTGGGATGGCTAGTTGTTGCAGGCGACCATCAATCTGGAGATATCCCTCTTGCAGTTTCTGTACCGCCTTGGTTAAAACAGAAACTTGTTGGCAGAGAGTCTCAAAGGGTGAGCGCGCCCTGTCGGCCTCAGACATCTGGCTGGTTCATACTATCAGGGATCGTACTTACCGAGGCCAAGATGCTGCGGACGGCTCACCTTTGCGAACTGGTGCTGACCGCCCTCTGGTGGTGGGAACAGAGGGGGGAGAGCACCAGGAGGCACCGGTACCGGAAGCGGAGTCACTGGGTTGCAGAGCAGGTAAGGATGGACACAGGAAGCCACTGATGACACCTGGTGGACAGGTGAGAAATCCGCGATCACAGGATACTCAAACAGGAAGTAGCAGAGAACAAGTCCAAAGGCAAGCCGTGATGGAGGGCTAGAGAGTCAAGCAAAGTCCAGAGGTTCAAGCCGGGGTCAGGGGTTGGAGAAGGCTGCAAAGTCCAAGGGTTCAAGCCGGGGTCAAGGGTTGGAGAAAGCAGCAATCCGCGGTGAAGCAATAGGTCTGGTATCAAATCAGGGAGGTCAGGCAATCCGGGTCAGAAGGCAAGGTAAAGCAGTGGAACACATACAGGAGCTGATGATAAACCAGCAACCTGTCATGTGTCAGAGGCAAGTTTAAATAGGGCGGTCAAGTCTCTGATTGGCTCCGAAGGAGCTGCGTGCGTGCCCGTGCGCGCGTCCACGCACCTGTCGCGCCGCCAGACCACGCATGCACGCACGCTGTATAGGTACGCGCGATAGCGCCGTTCTTCTGCACATGAGCGCGAATCCGTGGCTGACAGAACTGGTGCCCTAACACAGGCCTGGATATTAGATAGAGCAGTCAGTACTGCTCTGCATAGTACCAATTTGTAACTCGTCGCCACTCCAACTGAGTGGGTAAAGTGCCCCCGGACAGACCCTTTTTTACAGGCCTGGCAGCGAAGATGTCACTTAGGATTTCTGGGAGGAAAGGGCCACTCTCACAGGCCCGGCTCGGGCCTCTGCCACAGGCCAATTACAATAACTGAGCTAGATAGGTAGATGGAGCGAATCCTCCCAGTAGATTTCTGCATTGGTCACCAGATGACAGCAAACATACCTGTCAGTACTCTGGTCACCGGATCCCCAATTGGTTTGTTCAGGCTCTGTTGGACGACCTGCCTCCGGGTCCCCCTCAAACCGACTCCCCAATCGAACGGCACCCAGCCTGGGATCCTTTTAGTGGAATCGGGAACCCAGCAAGTCGCTGGGGGCCCCTGGTACCTCCGGGTGAGGTCCCAAGTAGTCTGCAATTATGGCCAGATGGGTCACGCCGGCAGGGTCCATGGATGTGCGCACCCTGAAGGTGGATGCCACACCTGGAACCGGGACCCCGCGAAGATTTTAGAACACATGACACCTGTCACAGATATACTCCTCTCCAGCACGCCCCGCGAGGGAAAAAGTTCCTCTGATTGGCTGCTGGAGAAACTTACTCTGCCAGAACCCCTCTGGCGCCAACTGCTGACCAGGGATGATATTGCATCCCTGGACCACAGACTGACCCAGTGGACATTTCTGGAATGACAGAAGTCCCACAATTTGAACAAGTAGTGAATGGGAGCAAGGTAACTCTCCCATTCCCCACTAACTTTAGCGTAGTGCCCATACTGAAAGTAAGGGGGCGCTACATATCCATCGGTGAAAAAACTAGGAACTTGTTTTAAAATGATCTGATGGTTAAAAAACCGATAGAAAATAACGATCGTCTGTGGGCACGTCCATCGATTAAAAATCCATGCATGCTCAGAATCAAGTCGACGCATGCTTGGAAGCATTGAACTTCATTTTTCTCAGCACGTCGTTGTGTTTTACGTCACCGCGTTCTGACACGATCGTTTTTTTTAACTGATGGTGTGTAGGTACGACTGATGAAAGTCAGCTTCATCGGATATCTGATGAAAAAATCCATCAGTCCGTTTTCATCAGATGAACCGATCGTGTGTACAGGGCATCAGTGTTGTTTTTTCGCAATTTTTTTTTATGAAGGCTGACACTGCCCCAGAAGGCACACAGCAATATTTTGAAACTAAAAATATTCTAGTGTGCTTTCATTCACAAAAGGATCTCCCTCTGATGAAATGTTACAATTTATTTACATTCCTTTGCTCCGATGAGAACATTTTCATACTACATTGGGGAGATTTACTAAAACTGGAGCACTCAGAATCTGGTGCAGTTGTGTATGGTAACCAATCAGCTTCTAACTTCATCTCTTTCAATTAAAGGAATTGTAAAGGCAGAAGGTTTTTTATCTTAAAGTGGAGGTCCGCCTATCCCTGCAAAAATTAAAAGCCAGCAGCTACACATACTGTAGCTGCTGACTTTTAATTATAGTACACTTACCTGTCCTGGAGTCCAGTAATGTTGGCACCGCAGCTGGTGTTTCCATCAGCTGTCGGGTGCTGCCGCTGCCATTGTGTGTAAGGAAATGTTACGGCTTCATGCCGGGAACCACTTCTCTCTTCTACTTGCCTGGTGGTGGGGGAAGGAGGAGGGAGCCGAGCTGGTGTAATTCGCCACGGACTCCCAAAAGTGGTGACAGGATACCTGTCAAAGACAGGTCTCCGCATCACCTCCCCCCCCCCCCCCCGAAATGTACCAAATGTGGCACCGGAGGGGGGAGGAGAAAAATTTGCAAAAGTTCCACTTTTGGGTGGAACTTCGCTTTAATGAATTCTCTGCATTAAGATAAAAAACCTTTTGTGTGTAGCAGCCACCCCAGAACCCCCTTAATTACTTACCTGAGCCCCATCTCTCTCCAGCGATGTCCACGAATGTCTAAACCGTCCGGGACACTCCCCCTGATTCGCTGAGACACAGCAGGGGCGCCATTGGCAATTGTCAAACAAAGTCAGTCAGCCAATTAGGGGAGGGGGGGGGCGGGTCAGGGCTTTGTGTCTGAAAGGACACACAGAGCTATGACTTGGCTCCAGTGCCCCTATAGGAAGCTGCTGACTGTGGGGGCACTCGATAGGAGGGAGGTGCCAGGAGCAGCAAAGAGGGACCGGAGAAGAGGAGGATCCCGACTGCTCTGCGCAAAACCAACTGCACAGAGGAGGTAAGTACAACATGTTTGTATTTGTTTTGTTTATTTAAATGAGACTTTACAATCATCTTAAACTTTGCCAATAAAACCCCAAAGCTGAATAGTTTCTATGTAGAGTTTCATCAGATTTTGCACTCTCTAGTTTTAGCAAATCAACCCCATTTAATATGTTTTACTTTGTGGCTAGTGCAGAGGTTCTCTAATTGTTATTCTGCACATTTCTAAAATACTACCAGCAAACACCAGGTGACAAATAACAAATGTGTGTGTTTTTTAGTGAATTGACTTTTGTGGTATTTATCTCACTATTTTAACAAAATTGCAGTATTTACCTCACATTCCATATTTTACTTTGATGAATTGACTCTTTTATTATCTAATGCGATATTTCCAAAAAATTAGTCGCATGACCTTCATATTACATGCGGTAAAGTTTAGTGAATGGACCCCAATGTGCAGTAAGTTTTTCAAAATTGACCATTTATTAAGAATATCATAATGCACTCGCATTTAAAAACATATATCTGTGCTGTAATAGAAAGGTTTTGAACCAACAAGATGGCTGCTATGTCCAGTGCACAATGACATCACCAGTCGTGACTCCATCCTACGCATTTCATCATCAATGTCATCGTCAGGGGTGTGACTTGGAACGGATATCTCGCTGTTCATATGCAGAGAGGGACAAACACCTCTGTCAGGAACTTGGTAGGAGGCCGAGATGCTGGGAAGGCTCCCCTTGCGGCCGAGTGCAGCACACTCCTGAAGGTGACACTCCAGGCGGCGTGGTGCCCACAGAAGCACGGGTTACCTGATTGCTGGAGGTGGTTGCCAAGAACTCTCTGGGACAGGCAAGATATACTGCAAAGCAGGCATGCTTGGAAAGTCCAGGAGATGTGGACCAGTGGAGCAGACTGGGTAGCTGAGTCGGGAGCCAGGCCAGGGGTTATTCACAGTAAGACAGTCCAAGATCAGTGTGACCAAGGGTCTTTGCACAGGAAACAGGTAAAGCAGAGGCTGTAAGCCAGGCCAGGATCAGATGCAGGGAGCAGGCAGGAGGAAGTCAGGGTACAAGCCTAAGGGTCAAGCTGTGGGATCAAGAAGAGCAGGTCAAGACAAGCTGGGTTGGTTCACAGGAAATCAGATCAGCGGGATATTCAACGCACAGGAACACAGGGGGAAGCTGACGATAAACCAGCAATGCACCATTGTCAGCAGCGGGTTTAAATAGGCAGTGGCACCACTATCACGCTGTACGTGTGTCGCTGCGCATGCGTGTTCGCCTGGTCACGCCTATTTCCCTGATAACCTCCCACTCTTTCTAATTGCGCTCCAAAGGCCGGAAGCAATGGGCAAAAGATTGAAAATAGCACTGGGTAGAGGAGTGGCTTAACCATCATGCTGGCTGTGCTCCAAACACAGGAAGCGCGCTCCTGACCAATGCTTTAACCAGCTCGGAGCACAAAAGTAAGAGTAAACCGGCCAAATAATATTAACCCAATCAATCCAAACAAATACATTTTTTCTATAATAAACAACAAAAATTAGCAGATAGTGAGATATATAATTACAAATCACCAAGGCCGACATTAGTTAGTCAGCTGATTACTTATCAGCGCCCTCTTGTGAATTATTTTCAGCACAAAATATATAGCACCTCACAGCGCCATGTTGTGACTTGTTAAAAATAAAAGATCTTAAAAAAATATAGTACTTCACAGTGCCATCTTGTGGATTCATATTAGAATACAATACACACAAACTTAATAAAACATAATAGACATTTAACCATAGTCTATCAGAACTGTAATATACAAAATATAACATGAATTAGAAATACAGAAACAGTATAAATGATATCAAAACATGTCTTTCAACTTTTACTGGTGAAGGCATTTAGCTATTGTTGATGAAAGCATCAATGTCCCATTCTATATTCAAGTCCTGTGGGACATAAGTTTGCAAGGTGTAGATCCACCAAGTTTCAATTTTTGAAATCTCACCTCAATAAATTTATCAATTCCCATTCTGGATTTTTATTGTGGCTTAACCACTTCAGCTCTGGAATATTTGGCTGCCCAATGACTGGGCCATTTTTTGCGATTTGGCACTGCGTCGCTTTACTGACTATTACTCAGTCATGCGATGTTGCACCCAAACAAAATTGGCGTCCTTGTTTTCCCACAAATTGAGCTTTCTTTTGGTGGTATTTGATCACCTCTGGGGTTTTTATTTTTATTTATTTTTATCCCCCTAAAATATATAAAAACACATTTATTTCTCAGTTTAGGTCGATATGTATTCTTCTACATATTTTTGGTAAGAAAATCGCAATAAGCATATATTGATTGGTTTGCGCAAAATTTATAGTGTCTAAAAAAAAGGGTATAGTTTTATGGCATTTTTATAAATATTTTTCTTTTACTAGTAATAGCGACGATCTGCCATACATTATGGCGGACACATCGGACACTTTTGACACTATTTTGGGACCATTGTCATTTTTACAGCGATCAGTGCTATAAAAATTCATTGATTACTGTGTAAATGACACTGGCAGGGAAGGGGTTAACCACTAATGGGCGAGGAAGGGGTTAAGTGTGTCCTGGGGAGTGATTCTAACTGTGGGGGGCTGGGCTACAAGTGACACTACAGTGATCACTGCTCCTGATAACAGGGAGCAGTAGATCACTGTCTTGTCACTAGGCAGAACAGGAAATGCCTTGTTTACATAGGCATCTCCCCGTTCTGCAGCTCCGGTGACAATATTGCGCACCCGCAAGGTGACAATTTCAAAGCAATGTACGTAATGTTTTGACACACTATGATTGGGGAAACCCCTTCTTTATATTAGCTATATGCTCATTTAGCCTGGTCTGGAGCATACATACTGTCTGGCTCACATACTGGAGCCCACATGAACAATTAATGAAATAAACAACATTCCACAGAATTCTCCACCCTCCTGCAGACGCTTTACCCAAAAACTTCTTCTCACCTGAGCCTGAGCTGCCTGACTTTGACTCTGGAAACCAGCACTGACAGCTCCAATGTTTTCTGATGCACCACTACATCATCCACAACAATGGATCAGGACAGCCAAGACATGCTGCAAGTGCTCCCCATCAAATTTTAATTCCCGACTCATCAGAATTTCTCGGGGAGAGCCGCAGATGCCAAACACGGCCTCCATTGATACTAGCCTTTCCAGGCCCTTATCATTCCAGTGGATTTGCATGGCAGCGCCCCTATCCCCTAAACAGGGTGACAGCTCCTCCACCGGACGCTGACAGGAACAGAGACCACACAAATCCTAGCCAAAAGGCCACGATCACCCAGCCTTCGGCCAGATCAGTGGAGAACCCATCCTCACCAGGAGTACCCTTCTGGCCCGCTTGGACTCGACTGAGTACTAGCCTCCTAATCCAAAGAGCGCTCAGGTTCGGCCCCTGCCGAGATGAACCATCTAGATACCATCACGCTAGAGGATTTGCATAGCTCTCCACGATAGGAGCAGCACAGCACCTCCTCTGGCAACTGATAAGAACAGATACTACACTTGTTCTTAGCCAAAAGGCTAAGAAGCCATCTTTAATGTGGGGCAAAAGGGGAAGATTCCCTGGGCCTAGTCATTGTTGTGAGGCCCAAAGCAGCTGCCCCTGCATAGCTGCGGCAATTTTAATTAAACTGTCCCGAAATGGCTGTGTCCTGCCCTGAGTCCTGGAAATAAGAGCTGCAGGTTCAGCAGCAGCCCTGTCTGCTCTCTCTTCTAGCTGCTGCAACTTCCCCTACCACGCTACCTCTCTCTCTGGGCCCTTTAATAAAATCAAAATATAAATAAAAAATATATAAAAAAAAAATTAACATTTTTTTTCATAAAAAGGGACATCTGGGCCCTTTAATAAAAGGAAAAAAAGAAATATATAGATAAAAAAGGGGGGGGGGTTGCCACACAGGGCCCTGGGGACCTCTGGGCCCTTTAATAAAAACAAAAACATTTATAAAAAAAATAAAATTGTATAAAAATTTTTTTTTTAAAAAGGGGGGTTGCCATCCGGGACCCTGGGGACCTCCGGGCCCCTTACAAAAAAAGGGGGTTGCCATCCGGGCCCCTTACAGGTGTACTGCCTGTACCCCCCCCTGATGGCGGCCCTGCTGGCGCCCAATGACTTTCACCATCTTTACACCCACAATGCCTCACAACCCACCACATATTGAAGGATGCCAGCTATCTTTGGCCTGGGAGGTTCTCATTAGACCAAAAGAGGTAAAAGACCTTGCTACAAGTGAACTAGGCTCTGAAGATTACTTGGGGAAAATATGTATTTTTCTACCTGCATAGGTGGCTCAAGCGTACCAGGTCTTTGTTGTGTTTTTTCTTTTTTAGGTCGTTTTTTGTTTTAGTTATGTTTGTTGTTTGTAGATTTGAGCCTGTGTATGCCCAATAGTCTATATTTTGTACCTCATACTTGAAATATTGAAATAAAAATTATATAAAAAAAAGAAGCTCAAAGGAGCTTGAAGGAGCTTGAAGAAGCTTGAAGAAGTTAAATAAAAACGTGCATAAAGCTAAAATAAAAGCTCAAATGCCTATAAAAGCAGCTTTTTTTTTTGTTGCTGCAGTTTGCATGCACACGATTGGAATTTCCAACAAGAAAAGATTGATCTTGAGCTTTTGGTCAGAAATTCCGACCGTGTGTAGGCACCATCTGACTTTTTCTTTCGGAATTTCCGACAGCAAAAATTTCAGAGCTGGTTCTCAAATTTCTTGCATGTGTATGCAATTCCGACGCACAAAAAAACATGCATGCTCTGAATCAAGCAGAAGAGCCGCACTGACTATTGAATTTCATTTTTCTGGGCTTGTTGTACGTGTTGTACGTCACTGGGTTTTTGGCGATCGGAATTTCAGACATTTGTGTGATCGTGTGTATGCGACATAAGTTTGAGCCAAAATTCAGTTGGAAAAAAAATCCACGGTTTTCTTGTCGAGATTTCAGATCGTGTGTATGCGGCATTAGAGTAACACAGTGCCGAGAAGCAAAAAATATCCTGGTCATGAAGAGGGTTAAACCTTCTGAAGATCAAGTGGTTAAACTTTCGCTTTTTTTTTTATTTTTATTTTTTTATTGACCCTATTCAAATTATCTTACAGGAAACTACGGCTGCAGAGCAGGCTATAACAAAAGCTTGGAAGTCTGCCACTGTGGAGAACAAAAACAGGGTCACCCAGGCCACGATC
Organism: Rana temporaria; assembly: GCF_905171775.1. Lineage (NCBI taxonomy): Eukaryota > Metazoa > Chordata > Amphibia > Anura > Ranidae > Rana > Rana temporaria. The sequence goes on along the minus strand of NC_053491.1, from coordinate 75,074,791 downwards.
CATGATAAAACTGAAACAGTTCACCAAATACACCAAACTTTTACAACCTTGGGTAGATTATTATCTGAATATAACAAAATATTGGGGTGGGTCATTATCTCTCCCACACTTTAATGTCTCACTATTGCTCCTTTGATGACTCTCATTTTGGGTTCAAATGGGAGCCCCCTTGCCCCACGCTTCCTTTCCTCCACTCCTCTACCTCCTGCCTTATCCCTTCCATTATATAGTCTCTTAGGCCCCGTACACACGAGAGGATCGATCCGCTGGAATTGATCCGCGGACCGGTTTCAGCGGATAGATCCCCTGGTGTGTACGATCCAGCGGATCTTTTTCCGCGGATTTTTGTCTCCGGGGATGGATTTCCAGCGGATCAAAATTTATTGACATGCTAAGAAATCGATCCGCTGTACAACAACTCAATAAAACATAGAAAAAACAAAAGGAAATGCAGCGCTGGTGAATGATAAATAATGTATGGTTCATGAGAATATATATATAAATACAGGCTCTTCCTAAATAAATAAAGAGAGCAAGAAAAAAAGAAAAAGTTCAGTGTGATAAGGAAGAAAAACTCCAAAAAGCCACTCAGTGATGAAGGGTTAAATGAGGAAAGTCCAGCATTAAAACTGCTGCCAAGAAAGGTGATCAAGTGAAATCCAATTTTCTGGTAATTAGATTGGCTCTTCACACCGCACACGTGAATTAAGACTGCCTGCTTACCAAAAGAAGAGACTGTTTTGCATCAGTCTCATGGAGCATAGGGAGGTCAGGTCTCCCTGGAACCAATCCGTGTAATAATCAGAAGACACTCAGCAATGGGTCCGGGATAATACATAAATCATAGAGAAGAAAGGACTCACATAGCGTATTATGCATGTCGAAAACAGGGGTTTAATAAGTAATGCACTTACAATTGGTTGATAGGGATATAGCATAAATAGTGCTGAAGAGCCGTAGTCTCTCCACTCCGATGCCTCTCGCTACTCGGACGAAAACACCGCCGACGTTCAGGACAGAACGCAATGATGTCACGGAACCCTACGATCGTTTCGTCTCGACAGGACTTCAACGGGGGATCAGCCGGATACTGACGCCAGCGCGCGTGGTGTTTACATAGGCACAGGCTCCATTTCGAAAGCTGGAAAGCCAGGAAAAGCTCCATATTGACTAAGGGCTAATCCAATATGGTATTAAGTAGCGAGAGAACTTCAAAAGAAAATAAGGGACGGTTTAATATAATGAAAAAAGGGGGGCAATAAAAATAGGATAAAAATAAAAACGCAGAGGTGTTTAGCACTGGTAGGGAGGCATCGGAATTTAGAAACAATTAATCAATTAATCAGAGACATACGCAATCAAGGAACGCAAATGCACTAATTTTCAATCCTCAGTTACGGGCAAAACCTATGAGATCGAGTCATTTATTACTTGTTCAACTAAGTATGTAGTTTACATGATACAATGCCCATGCTCAAAGCAATATATTGGCCGCACGAAAAGAGAATTACATATCCGTCTGAGTGAACATGTTGGAAAAATAAAGAGTGGGTTCCCCAAACATAACCTTTCCAGGCATTATGACAAATACCATGCTAGACAATTAAAGGGGACTAGTTTTTTTGTCATAGACAACATTCGTCCGCATTGGCGAGGTACCAATATGGTTCGGGCCATATCTAGGCTCGAAAACCTTTGGATCTTTTGTATGAAATCTTTTATTCCCTTTGGGCTTAATGTTGACTGGGATATTAATTGTTTTTTAAATAATTCTTAATATATTTTTATATCTATAATCAGATTTTTTAATATCAGCCTTCAATCAGATTTTTTAAGAAATTTTTCATATAAATAAACTTTTTATGTATGACTATATATATATATATATATTTTTATACATGATTGTAATGTGTGTGGGTTATCATATTTGATCTGTATTGCGTATGTCTCTGATTAATTGTTTCTAAATTCCGATGCCTCCCTACCAGTGCTAAACACCTCTGCGTTTTTATTTTTATCCTATTTTTATTGCCCCCCTTTTTTCATTATATTGAACCGTCCCTTATTTTCTTTTGAAGTTCTCTCGCTACTTAATACCATATTGGATTAGCCCTTAGTCAATATGGAGCTTTTCCTGGCTTTCCAGGTTTCGAAATGGAGCCTGCGCCTATGTAAACACCACACGTGCTGGCGTCAGTATCCGGCTGATCCCCTGTTGAAGTCCTGTCGAGACGAAACGATCGTAGGGTGCCGTGACGTCATTGCGTTCCGTCCTGAACGTCGGCGGTGTTTTCGTCCGAGTAGCGAGAGGCATCGGAGTGGAGAGACTACGGCTCTTCAGCACTATTTATGCTATATCCCTATCAACCAATTGTAAGTGCATTACTTATTAAACCCCTGTTTTCGACATACATAATACGCTATGTGAGTCCTTTCTTCTCTACGTTTATGTATTATCCCGGGCCCATTGCTGAGTGTATTCTGATCATTACACGGATCGGTTCCAGGGAGACCTGACCTCCCTATGCTCCATGAGACTGATGCAAAACAGTCTCTCCTTTTGGTAAGCAGGCAGTCTTAATTCACGTGTGCGGTGTGAAGAGCCATTCTAATTAACAGAAAATTGGATTTCACTTGATCACCTTTCTTGGCAGAAGTTTTTATCACAAGTTTTAATGCTGGACTTTCCTCATTTAATCCTTCATCACTGAGTGGCTTTTTGGAGTTTTTTCTTCCTTATCACACTGAACTTTTTCTTTTTTTCTTGCTCTCTTTATTTATTTAGGAAGAGCCTGTATTTATATATATATATTCTCATGAACCATACATTATTTATCATTCACCAGCGCTGCATTTCCTTTTGTTTTTTCTAACATGTGTATTGCCAATTTCATATAGTGTGTAGACTTTTTTCAATCTGTCCTGTTGTGGCCAGCCAATGGCGTCCCTAGGGGGGGGGGCAGAGGCGGCTCTGACCCCCCCCAACATTATGCTGTGCCCCACCATGTCCCCCCGCCCCATGTGCATTTTTTGTATTTTGTTTGGGCCGCCGCTGGAGTACCAGTCTCTCCTGAGAGGGAGAGCGCCCCCAGTCAGCTCTGCAGGGGATTTCTCCCCCCTCCCTATGCTTGCTGACACTGCATAATGCAAGCGCTCACACAACCACAGCCGCCCGATCTGCTCCTTCCCCTGCATCCTCATTGGCACAGAGAAGAGCGAGTTGCAGGAAGGACTCCACGAGCACTGTGGGGGGGGGGGGGGTCGGGGGGCCCAAGCCTTCATCTCAGTTATTGAAAAAACAGACTGATTTCTCCAGTCCTTAGGACAGGAGAACCAGCCTGTAAATTCTGAGAGTGGAGACTGCAAGTCTTCCACAGCCCAGCGAGTCCAGCCACCCCCCCTCACTCTCCTCACTTACGAGCAGGGAGGAATACAGCTCCTCCTCCTCCTTTCAGTCCCGCCCACACTATCCCGGGGTGCTGTATCTGAAGTGAGGGGATGTGTGGGTGGGAAATATGAAAATCAGCAGAATTCCTGGCTGTGTGTGAATGATGCCTGAGATTCTAGCCTTGACCGTGTTTAAGTGTGTGCACTGCTGACTGCAGTACACTGTAATCACGAAACTGCATTATCTCCATCCCTTCTCTCCCCCACCTGTCTCCCTCCCCCTTTCCTGTCCTTTCAAGACATTCACAATTCACTTTCACTTTCAGTTATACAGGTAATATACGGTGCAAATTTTTTTCCTGCATCCACAGATTACAGGAAAGAAACTTGCATGATTCCCCCATCAACACAGACAGTGCTGACAGGGGAATATCCCTCCTGCCCAGCAATTGTATTCTCCCGACAAACAGCGATTATCACTAGTGGCTATAGCAACCACTAGTGATAATCATAAGAGAATCTGCTCATTAATGGTTCAAATCTCAGCCAGTTCCTGCTGAACCAGCTGAGATTTAAACTGTCTATGGCTGATCTTAGCACTTAGGCAGCCCATGCATTGATTACTTTTTTTCATTCAACTATTAGGTTGAATGAAAAAAAAAAGATATGATCCAATTCCCTCGTCTACACATTATAGGTGGAGGGGGGAATCCTCCCAGTGTGGAACAGTGCTGGAACAACCAGAGTTTCTGTCCTGTCCCAGCTATTCACAGCGCTGGTCTCTGTCTCCATGGCAGCGGCGGCAGCTCATTGGAACCCAGTGCTGGTTACTGGGGCTGATGTACAGAAGGGCCAGCACAATTTGTTGTTAGAGATGGGCTGGGCATGTTCATAATTCCACATGCTAGAGCCTGCCAGGAAGCCCACACTGCACAGCGCTAATCACAGGCAGTGAGACATTTCCTGGTCCGCAGCTGCACAGATCAGGAAATGTCTCACTGCCTGTGATAAGCACTGTGGAGTGTCGGCTTCCTGGCGGGATCGGGCATGTGGGATTTCAAACACACCCGAGCCCATCTCTATTGGTTGTAGACACTTGATCTCCCTGCAGGTTTCTTAGCAGCAGTGGAGCCTTCTCTAACATGCTGATCAGAATGCAATCCAGGTGATGCTCCCAGTCAAATCCTAGTGTTAAATATCAGTGATTTTATTGATCAAAGCCCACACTTTACAGGCATAGAGCCCACATGACTGCTGAACATACAGTTGATTATATATATGTGGTTGTACTCTTGATGCTAATAAATACTGGGCTGGATTCAGAAAGATGATCGCATCTTTCTGCGGGCGTTATGTATCTCCGATACGTTACGCCGCTGTAACTTTGGGCGCAAGTTCTGTATTCAGAAAGAACTTGCGCCCTTAGTTACGGTGGCGTAACGTATGTGTGGCGGCGTAAGCCCGCCTAATTCAAATGGGGATGTCGGGGGCATGTTTTATTTACATTTTACTTGACCCCGCATTTTTGACGTTTTTTTTAACGGCGCATGCGCCGTCCGTAAAATATCCCAGTGTGCATTGCTCCAAATTACGCCGCAAGGACATATTGGATTCGACGTGAACGTAAATGACGTACGGCCGTATTCGCGAACGACTTACGCAAACGACGTAAAAATTTCAAAACTCGGCGCGGGAACGACGGCCATACTTAACATTAGCTACGCCTCATATAGCAGGGGTAACTATACTGTCACGTACCTTACCAGAGGCCGAAGTGCTGTGAGGGCTTCCCTTGCGACTGAGTGCGGAACGCCCCCTGGAGGTGACACAGGGGGTGCTATGCCCAGAGATGCAGGGGTTGCCAGCTGCGACTTGCTGAGAAGGTGTTGGAGATCAGCTGTCTACCAGGATACGTAGTCAGGCAGGGGTACCACGGAAGTACCAGATGAGGTAGAGTCGCAGGAAAATCCAGGGGCGGAGTCAGGAGCCAAGCCGGTAGTCATGCACAGGAAGCAGGAAGAGACTGGAGCAGGTCAGAAGGCAAGCCGAGGTCATATACTGGAACAATCAGACAGGAACAGGATGAGGGTAAGCCGAGAGACAAGCCGGGGGTCATACACGGAGAAGTCTGGTCAGGCAAGCCGGGTCGTCAACGGGTACACAGGAAAACAGGAACAAGAGTTCAGGATCACACAAAGGCTGAAGATCATGCAGCAGTTGGTAACTGCTGCAGCAAGCCTTAAATAGGGCACTGACGCCAGGAGTCCCGCCCGCATTGGGTGCGTACTGGCGCAAGCGCGTGCGCAGTAAAGAACACAGAACTTACAGAGTTCTTGCCCGTTTGTGCGCGCATGCGCGTTGCGCGCGCATGCGCACTGTGCTTGTTGGTCCGTGCAAGACAGGTCTGACAGTTCTTCTACGGTTGGTTCCCTGACAGTGCCCCCCCCCCCCCTCAAACGTACTTTCTTTTCTGGATACTTTGTGAAGAATTCAGCCAACAGTCTAGGGGCATGAACATCTTTTGCAGGTTCCCAAGAGCTTTCCTCGAGAGAGTAGCCCTTCCATTTTACTAGGTATTGGATTTGTCTACCTCTCTTCCGACTATCCAAAATGGCTTCCACTTCAAATTCCGTGTCCTCACCCACTGTAACTGGAGGCGGAGGTGGGTCTTCTCTTCCAGGAAAGGAACCGGTAATGGCTGGTTTGAGAAGTGAGACGTGAAAAACTGGATGAATCTTGTAGGTGTTCGGCAGGGATAATTCGAAGGCCACAGAATTAATTTTTTTCTTAATTTCGAAAGGACCAATGAACCTGGGACCCAGTTTCCGGGATGGGCAGGACAGTTTAAGGTTCAAAGTAGAAAGCCAAACCTTATCTCCTACTTCCAGAGTCGGACTCTCCTTCTTCCTCCTGTCATAGTATTTTTTATAGTCCTCCTGGGATTTTTGCATAGTTTCCTGAAGAACCTGCAAATTTTCTTGGAGAAAGGTTAATCTGTCTTGTACAGCAGGCACCGTTGCTTCAGGAACGGTATTGGGCAAAAAGGACGGATGAAAACTGTAATTTGCCCAAAACGGAGACTGGTTAGTGGTGGAGTGTACCGAATTATTGTATGCAAATTCGGCACATGGAAGTAGGGCTACCCAATTGTCCTGAGAGGAGGTGGAAAAGCAGCGGAGATATTGCTCTAGTGTTTGATTGGTTCTCTCAGTTTGGCCATTACTTTGTGGATGATAAGCGGATGCATAGGCCTCCTATTGAACGTGACCAAAGAGGAGGGCGCGTGAGCGTCTGGAGCCATAGACTGAAAGTGAGAAGGCCGGCAGGCACGTTCAGACAGTCGCTCCCGCAGGCGCCTGTCAAGTTAAATGGCCAGTTGAATGAGCCCCTCCAAGGTGGCAGGAGCCTCTACTCGTGCTAGATCGTCCTTAATAAGTTCAGACAGGCCCAGGCGGAATTGATGCCTGAGGGCGGCCTCGTTCCATCCCGTGTCTGCAGCCCAGTTACGGAAGTCCACCGTATAGTCCTCTACAGGGCGTGGTCCTTGTCGTAGGGCATGGGGAGAGGCTGCCTCCGCGGTGGCCGGACGTAGAGGATCATCGTATAAGGTGGCCATAGCTTCAAAGAAGGAGTCCAAAGTGTTGATGGCGGGGTTCTTTTGTTCCAACAACTGATGGGCCCAGGATTGAGGTCCCCCGGACAGCAGAGTGATAACGAACTCCACTTTAACAGTTTCTAAGGCAAAAGTTCTTGGCTGCAGGGTCAGGTACAGGATGCAGGAGACTTTGAACGCTCGGAATTTCTTTCGGTCACCTGAGAAGCGTTCAGGAGTGGGTACACGGGGCTCCGGAAGAGGGAACATCGTCTGATTCGGAAGGTAGCTTCCTAGCTGGGAGTAGCGGTCCTGTAGGCTCGTCACTGCTTGCGTAAGGGCAGCGACCTGCTGGCACAAAGTCTCAAGTGGGGAAGCACCTCTGTCGGCCTCTGAAACTTCTGGCTGCATGATACTGTCACGTACCTTACCAGAGGCCGAAGTGCTGAGAGGGCTTCCCTTGCGACTGAGTGCAGAACGCCCCCTGGAGGTGACACAGGGGGTGCTATGCCCAGAGATGCAGGGATTGCCAGCTGCGACTTGCTGAGAAGGTGTTAGATCAGCTGTCTACCAGGATACGTAGTCAGGCAGGGGTACCACGGAAGTACCGGATGAGGTCCTTCTCCTGAGCCACTTGGAGGAGATTCAGGGAGACAGATACTCCAAGCTGTTCCTTACTTTCTCCCTCTTCTACGCCAGGAGGGAAATCCTCCTTAAATGGAAGGCGGCTGACCCCGCCTACTGTGGACTCCTGGACCCTGTCTATTAAGAAAGTACTGCCACTGTACAGGATCACATATGAGAGCAGACAGTGCCCAGCAAAGTTTGACAAGGTGTGGTCTGGGTGGATTGATGCCAGGGGTTAATTGTGGTTCTTGGTCTGGTTGTTATGCTGTACCTAAACACTAACTGCTGTTCGCTATGATGTTCCTGTTTTTTTCACTTCCCCTTCTCTATGTGACCCTTGGAGGGAGTGGGGTTCCGGTATAAACTCTGGTATGTCTATTACGGTCCATGGGGGGGTTTGGATGTCGTGTCTTTTCCCCTGATAATGTGTTTCGCTTAAGGAAACTGTTCTGTTCTAAGCTCTTAGGTTACCCCTGATCTTTGTACCTTACTGTGCCTTTGTTTACATGTGATGCTGTAACCTTGCTTTGTTTTCTCAATAAAACATCTCTGTTAAAAAAAAAAAAAAAAATAGGGAAAATAAGTTGTTGGGACTTTAATTGAAACAGAACACTAGGGCAGAGTGAATCAATCAATATGATAAAAAATATTTATTAATGGCATGCTAGGGCACAATGTAATGTAGGTAAACATGGTAGATCAATAAATTAGTTACAATGTATAACAGAAGCAGGAATGGTAAATCATATAGCATTCTAATAGTAACATAAACAAACATAATAACACATGATGAACAATGAAACCAGCAATGTGACCCAGAATGACATATAACCATGATAAATAGTAAAATACAATTGATGATTCAGACAATATCAAGCCCATAGTAGAAAACATCTTCACTGTGACATGACAGCTATATTACCATTAACTGTAGGTTACCCCAGTCCCTAGCTGCTCCTGATGAGTGGAGATATTCCACGAAACGCGTCGAGCATACGAACATACAATATAGCTGTCATGTCACAGTGAAGATGTTTTCTGTAACAGACAGAAAAGCGCGAATCATCTTTTACTAACACAAAATCAGCTAAAGCAGCCCAAAGCAAAAAAACAAAAGAACAAAAGCTGGACAGCCGCACTCCAAAATTTTCTTTAAAAGAGATGTCTTTATTTTCAACTGTGCATACAGTCACTGCAAGCCCACAAAAATCAGTATGGCCAACGTTTCGCACTGGCGTCAGTGCTTAGTCATGGCTGACTATAGTTTTTTGCTATTACCGCATTGCCAGCACCCTGGTGGTTCAACAACCCCTGATCATCACGAGGCTCACCTGGAGCGGTGAGAATTCTGTCTGAAAGCAGCCCAAAGGGTGGCGCCATCCGAATGGAACTTCCCCTTTATAGTGCCGTCGTACGTGTTGTACGTCACCGCACTTTTCTAGAGCATTTTTTTTTAACGATCGTGTGTGGGCAACGTCGTTTTAATGATGAAGTTGGAAAAAACTTCGTTTTTTCTAGAGGCTGAAAAACGTCGTTTTTTACAAGCCGAAAAATGTTTATGTGTACGCGGCATTAGAACTTTCGACAGACACCATAAGCCTTCAATGACAGATTTGACGTTTGTGTCTTTTTCTCTGCTTCGTCGTTCATGTCGAATAGTCTAGCCCAACACTGTCTCTATAATGTCGAATCTTTTCTTTCTTTGTCGAATCATTCCTCTCTATGTAGAATAATCTTGGACTAATAGAGTAAAGGTTAGGCACATTCGACCGCAGATTGCTATTGTCAGTGGGCTAGATTCAGGTACCTGAGCTTGATCTTACGGCGGCGCAGCGTATCGTATTTCCGCTAAGCCGCCGCAACTTACAGGAGCAAGTGCAGTATTCACCAAGCACTTGCTTCGTAAGTTGCGGCGGTGTAGCCTAAATGGGGCCGGCGGAAGCCCGTGTAATTCAAATGTGGAAGGGGGTGTTTTATGTTAATATGTGATGACCTGACGTGATTGACGTTTTTTACGAACGGCGCATGCGCCGTCCGTGTACATATCCCAGTGAGCATTGCTCCCAAGTACGCCGTAACGACGTATTGGTTTCGACGTGAACGTAAATTACGTCCAGCCTTATTAGCGAACGACTTACGCAAACGACGTAAAAAATGCAAAAATCGAAGTGGGAACGACGTCCATACTTAACATTGCGTGCGCCTCATAGAAGCAGGAGCAACGTTACGCCGGAAAAAGCCGTACGCAAACAACGTAAAAAACTACCGCCGGTCGCACGTACGTTTGTGAATCGGCGTATCTAGGTAATTTGCATACTCTACGCCGAAAACAACGGAAGCGCCACCTAGCGGCCAGTGTGAGAATGCACCCTAAGGATCTTAGGCTAATGTCGGCGTATCTTGCTTTCTGAATACAGAAAGAAGATACGCCGGCGCAGATTTGAATTTACGCGGCGTATCTATAGATACGCCGGCGTAAATTCTCTCTGAATCTAGCCCAGTGTCATGTCGAATCTCCTATCTATATCAAACTGTTGTAGCAACGAAAACGAAAATAAAGCATTTTTTTATGTTGGATCTTTCGGATTTTATATTCTGCACGTTCGTTTTCGTTTGTTAACGAAAATACCAGAAATTCGGATGAAAACGAATGCACGTGTCTACTTACCAGTTAACACAGTGCACACAGCTAAATTGTAAACATTTTAAGAAAGTGATTGAGCAAATTTTTACTGTATTTGGAATCAAACCACTAATAACAGAGGGCCAGATTCTGAAAGGACTTACGACGGCGCAGCGCCATGTACGCCGTCGTAAGTTCGAATCCGACCCGTCGTATCTATGCGCCTGATTCTTAGAATCAGTTACGCATAGATATCCATTAGATCCAACAGGCGTAAGTCTCTTACGCCATCGGATCTTAACTGAATTTTTTTTGATTGCTAGGTGGCGCTTCCGTCGAATTCCGCGTTGAGTATGCAAATTAGCTAGATACGCGAACTCCTGAACGTACGCGCGGCAGACGCAGTAAATTTACGATGTTTACGTTAGGCTTTTCCCGGCGTATAGTTGCCCCTGCTATATGAGGCATAAGTGCGGTGTAACAATGTTAAGTATGGCCGTCGTTCCCGCATCGAAATTTGAAAAAGTTACGTCGTTTGCGTAAGTCGTATGTGAATGGGGCTGGACGTCATTTACGTTCACGTCAAAACCAATGACGTCCTTGCGGCGTACTTTGGAGCAATGCACACTGTAAAATTCGGGTCACCGTAGTTTTACATAAAACACGCCCCCCTGATCCAAATTTTAATTAGGCGGGCTTACGCCGGACGATTTACGCTACGCCGCCGCAACTTACGGAGCAAGTGCTTTGAGAATACAGCACTTGCCCGTGGAAGTTGCGGAGGCGTAACGTAAATCAGATACGTTACGCCCGCACAATTTTACGCAGCTGTACGTGAATCCGGCCCAGAATGTGTTGCTACTACAACTTTTTCCTCTCAGAAACTGTTGCATATTATCTTTTAATAGACATGTAAAACATGTAGTCTAGTACACATTGCTCTACAATGTAAAACAACACTGACGTAGCATTACAATGTTTTTTTTCATTAACTCAGGTTAAGAAAAAAACTACCTGAGAGGGAGGTTAGCAAATATTACATATTTACTTAGTTGGAAAGGATGTGTGGTTTGTGTGTCGTTTAATACTGTAGCGAGTAGCCTAGTTGGCATTGTGTCATGTGACACGTTGGAGAGCGCCTACATTTTGCTCGAGATGTACTTATTTATACAGGTAAGACTTAATGTTATATATTTATCTTTAAACTCTTATTAGTATTATATATGTCATGATAGATAGGTGTTAATGTAACTATTACCAAACCTTTAAAAAAATCTGGATTCTTACATGCAATTGTGACATACTTCTAAATATAAATATATAATGGTTACAGATAGGCTAATTATTTGGCCTGTCCAACACATATCTATTGAGAATCGGTCACGGATTAGTACTTTTAATATTCAGAATTTCCTCCCCTATATTAAAACATTATAAAACACAGCTTTAATAAACACGGATTGATCTGAGAGTGACAATTAATGCTTTAAAATGTGTATAAACAATGCTTACAGATATGAGAGGTTCGAAGTGAAGATACGATCAAACCAATGCATGTATGGATCTGCTAAACGTGTTTATTTAGACTTACAGAGGAGGGAAAGCATTTTTCAGACACCCCTGGCCCTCCTTTAAAAAAAAAAAGTCGACTGGAGGATGTCTTGACATGTTGAGGAGTGTGTAAAAAGATTTGAAGGGACTGAGTGAAGATTACAGGTTAACATTTTCTTAAAGATGACAACTGAGAAGTCCTCTGTTGTTCGCCATTGCTCGAGCTTTGTTTTGCTACGGGTAGCACCGCCTGTCAAACATTGTTTTACGTGTCTGATCATTGATCTGCATGGACCAATAATGGCCACCATACAGCAGCACAAAGGCTATTTTCTTTTAAGTATGGCTGACCTCACTGCTAAGGGTGAGCTTAGGTCGAGTATGAGTTCAACATGAACCCCCAATGGAATGTTCGCAGTTCCAGAAAATGGTAAACTGCTGTGATTGTTTGCTCACATTGGGCTAGATTCAGCATTGATTTACGCCGGTGTATCCATAGATACGCCGCGTAAATTCAAAGCTGCGCCGGCGTATCTTCTTTCTGTATTCAGAAAGCAAGATACGCCGACATTAGCCTAAGATCCGACTGGCGTAAGTCTCTTACGCCGTCGTATCTTAGGGTGCATTCTCACGCTGGCCGTTAGGTGGCGCTTCCGTCGTTTTCGGCGTAGAGTATGCAAATTACCTAGATACGCCGATTCACAAACGTATGTGCGCCCGGCGGTAGTTTTTTACGTAGTTTGCTTAAGGCTTTGTCGGCGTAACGTTGCTCCTGCTTCTATGAGGCGCACGCAATGTTAAGTATGGACGTCGTTCCAGCTTCGATTTTTGAATTTTTTTCGTCGTTTGCGTAAGTCGTTCGCGAATAGGGCTGGACGTCATTAACGTTCACGTTGAAACCAATACGTCGTTGCGGCGTACTTGGGAGCAATGCACACTGGGATATGTACACGGACGGCGCATGCGCCGTTCGTAAAAAACGTCAATCACGTCAGGTCATCATACATTACCATAAAACACGCCCCCCCTTCCACATTTGAATTAGGCGGGCTTACGCCGGCCCCATTTACGCTACGCCGCAGCAACTTACGGAGCAAGTGCTTTGTGAATACTGCACTTGCTCCTGTAAGTTGCGGCGGCGTAGCGTAAATACGATACGCTGCGCCGCCGTAAGATCAAGCGCAGCTACCTGAATCTAGCCCATTGTTGACATCTTATGTCATATTGACACATTTTTACATCTTATCAGCCCCCTATCTATAAAAGTAAGCTTTCCCCACAGCGTTGGTCAGTGTGTGTGTTGGGGTTGTCATTGATAGGGAGCGATTACAGGTGGCAAGGAAAGTTAAAGTGTTACTAAACCCAGGGCCCTGCATTCACTACATCTGGTCTCCCACAGAACACAGAACATGAAAATGCAATTATTTTAGTAAATATAAACTGCTAAATACCTTTTCTCATCATCAGCATATAGCAGTCTTGTGACTTCTTTTTTTTTTTTTTTTTTTTTTTTTTTTTTTAAAGTGTATTTTGTGCGTGTACTCGAGAGAGGAGCCGGACTGCAGGAGTTGGGAGTAGGCAGGCCTCCCCCAGAGGCAATCTGCCACCTTTCTCCATGCCCCGGGTGGCAATGGCGGGTGTGTGAGGGGGTCCTCCCACACAGCCCGCCCTACCTGCTCCGCTTTGAAGCCCAACGGGGCAGAGGGACTCCCTATAAGGGAGTGAGAGGATTAGCCCGCTCAACCAGCCCCATTAGTCCTTCGCCTCTCTTTAGAGACCGCGTGGTCAATGTGCGTGTGTTAACCCAATTTAGAGTGCGTGTGTAGGTGTGGTGGTTTTTGTGGGAGGGGGGTGGGCGTACTAAGCACAGGCTTACCTTGCATAGCACACCCACCGGGAGCCGGGCTGAGACCACCAAACTCAATTCACATGAAGCCGAGACCGGGATCCGAACCTCTAGCTGCAGAGGTGAATGGCTTGTCAGCGCAGTGCCAATCGCGTTGAGCCACCGCAGCTCCCTGTCTTGTGACTTCTATCAGTGCTGGTTAAAGACTGTAGGAGGAGTTTTCATTCCACTCTGACTGTCCTATGAGGCTGCAGGACCTCTGACCTTCTGTCTGTAAATTGGCTAATTGACCCTGTGCTGATCACATGCACCCTCTCAAGAAAAAAAAAACCTCTCTAGCAATACACACCAAACCGAGCAGAGTGTGCAGAGTGACTCCAAAGGCTTTATCTTATAAGGATATGGATTTGAAACAGTGGAAGAAGGGGAGGATAAAAAAAAAAACTGATCAAAAAAGCAGTTTTATACAATGCAGAGTATTTAAAAAATAAAGTAAAAAACAAACCCCTGCAAGACAAAGGCATAATGAGCTAGTATGCATAGTATATTAGCTCATTATGAATTACTTACCTGAGAGCGAAGCTCCCGCATCGGTCCTCGAACACCTCCTCAGTCACCGCCATGATACCCGGAGTGACTTTTAGGTATCGCTGCTCCGGCGCTGTGGCTAGCCGGAGCAGTGATGACGTCACTCCGGCGCATGCGCATGGGAGCCGACACTAACGGCATGATGCCGTTAGTATAGCGGCATGTTCAGTGCGCCGTTGTCTATGACGCTTGTGCCGTAGACATCGGTGCCGTCTTTCTTGGAAATATCTCCTTGACCGTACTTGATATTTCTTGCACTTACAGGTAAGCCTTAATCTGGGCTTACCTGTAGGTCAAAGTGGTCTGTAAGGGTTTACAACCACTTTAACCCCTTAGGTTCCACAGGGAGTATAACAAGAATGGTTTACAGCATATACAGACTGATTAAACTGTTGTGGGTTTAGTAACATATGCTAGTTCTACTTGCTAAAGTAAATCTTTTTTTTTTTTTTACATGCAGTCAGAGATACCGTTATACCATTGAGAGTGTTTGCAAGGACAGGTAGATGTTGGTGTTCATTGGTGAAATCATCCATATTTACACTGAGTGACAAACACATTGGGGGAATTAACAAAGCGTGGCACTGGCATAAACACTGTGCCACTCTTCTAAACTGATAAAACGAAACAGATTCTACTCCCATGTAAGAAAAGGGGTGCAAGCTCCTAGGAGAGATCTGCTCTGTTTTTTATGCTGTGTCTGTGTCAGGCACAGGACAGAGAACAGGAGAACTGGAGCTTGTCAATTAGAAATGAATGGCCTGCACACTGGTGTCAATGACACAAAATCAGCTTTAATATAATAAGTAGATGATTCACAATCTAGGCGCTCACATCATGAGAGTTGGAGGTACAGGGAAAGAGGCGAGTTTGTATGGGGCATACCTACTATTGATTCCACAAACTGGGAGAACTGGAACTGCTTGTTTCTGCTCCCTCTCAACTGAGAGGGAGGTGGAAAGCACCTGGTAGAGGCAGAGCTAAGAAGAGGGCTTACTTTACACCTCTTGTCTAGTACCCCCTGGAGTTGGTGGCAGTGTGTAGCAGCAGAAGGGGTTGCATGGGTGCCTGCGGTAGGTTTTAACAGAGTGGATGATCAGTCAAGAGTCTCAATGCTGCTGACATGCTGCAGATGCTCAGATTGGAGCATGTGCAGAATGGTGGCTCTCAGGTGGAGCACAGGATCTACCAGATGTAAGAATAAAAGCCATAGTCAAGATGAACCAGAGTCAGCGACAACCGTGTAGTAGAGGTACCAAATCAGAATACCGTAGCAGGGTCAGAAGCCAGGCTGATGTCGATAACAGATGAGCAGCAGGCAGAAGATGAAGTAAGGTCACAAGCCAAGGTCAGTAACAGATTAGGATAAAGCTGAGTAAGGGAGTAAGCTAGGTCAAATACAAGGTCGGACCACTAGTCACAGGAGCCGAGGACCACTCAGCAATTTTATTTAACCACTTAAGCCCCGGACCATTTTGTTGCTAAATGCCCAGGCCAGGTTTTGCGATTCGGCACTGCGTCGCTTTACCAGACAATTGCGCGGTCGTGCGACGTGGCTCCCAAACAAAATTGGCGTCCTTTTTTTCCCCACAAATAGAGCTTTCTTTTGGTGGTATTTGATCACCTCTGCGGTTTTTATTTTTTGTGCTATAAACAAAAATAGAGCGACAATTTTGAAAAAAATAATAAATATCCCCCAAAAACATATATAATTTTTTTTTTCCTCAGTTTAGGTCGATACGTATTCTTCTACCTATTTTTGGTAAAAAAAATCGCAATAAGTGTTTATCGATTGGTTTGCGCAAAATTTATAGCGTTTACAAAATAGGGGATAGTTTTATTGCATCTTAATAATTTTTTTTTTTTTTTACTACTATTGGTGGTGATCAGCGATTTGTTTCGTGACTGCGACATTATGGCGGACACTTCGGACAATTTTGACACATTTTTGGGACCATTGTCATTTTCACAGCAAAAAATGCATTTAAATTGCATTGTTTATTGTGAAAATGACAGTTGCAGTTTGGGAGTTAACCACAGGGGGCGCTGTAGGAGTTAGGGTTCACCTAGTGTGTGTTTACAACTGATGGGGGGTGTGGCTGTAGGACTGACTTCATCGATGGAGTCTCCCTATAAAAGGGATCACTCGATCGATGCAGCCGCCACAGTGAAGCACGGGGAAGCCGTGTTTACATACGTCTCTCCCCGTTCTTCAGCTCCAGGGAGCGATCGCGATGGGGCGGCTATAAACGAATAGCCGCGCCGTCGTCCCGGATCGCTCCCCGTGGGTTACCGAAGGCCGCATGTACCAGGGGGGGTCCCGATCGACCCCCGACCCGCGGAAAGGCGCGGACGTACATGTACGCCCATATGCCTGTACGTGCCATTCTGTGGGCGTACATGTACATGCGGCAGGCGTTAACCGGTTAATTGGGATAAGCTCTAAATTGGCCTCTGGGCACCCAAAGCCAGCAAATAAAAATGCTGCACTGGGGTGGGAAGAACACCCCAGCACAACAGAATGAGCCCACAGCACAGCCAAGCTGAGACAGAGACCCTGTTTTGAACATAACAATTTGGATCAGAGTTTAAAGCGGGAGTTCACCCAATTCCTTTATTTTTTCTATTTTCCCCTTAGCTTCATGCTCGTTGTGTCTAGGGGAATCGGATATTTGTTTTAAAATATGATCCGTACTTACCCATTTTCGAGATGCATCTTCTTCCGTCGCTTCCGGGTATGGGTCTTCGGGAGCGGGCGTTCCTTCTTGATTGACAGTCTTCCGAGAGGCTTCCGACGGTCGCATCCATCGCGTCACTCGTAGCCGAAAGAAGCCGAACGTCGGTGCGGCTCTATACTGCGCCTGCGCACTGACGTTCGGCTTCTTTCGGAAAATCGTGACGCGATGGATGCGACCGTCGGAAGCCTCTCGGAAGACTGTCAATCAAGAAGGAACGCCCAGTCCCGCAGCCCATACCCGGAAGCGGCGGAGAAGATGCATCTCGTAAACGGGTAAGTACGGATCATATTTTAAAACAAATAGCCGATTCCCCTAGACAAAACGAGCATGAAGCTAAGGGGAAAATGTGTAAGGTATGGGTGAACCTCCGCTTTAACTACACTCTGATCCCCCAGAAAAAAAAAAAATTAAAAAAAATTTGACAGCGACGCGGGAAAGACGGGTATACTTTTACATGGTGTACTAACTTTACACTTTGTAAAAGCAGCCCTATCTTTGCGACGGCAAACTAACACTTACGGCGACTTCACGAAGGGAAAAACCTTTGTGGATCTCCGTAAGTGCTAATTTGCATACCCGGCGCTGGTTTACGACGAGAAATGCCCCCAGCGGCGGCCGCGGTACTGCATCCTAAGATCCGACAGTGTAAAACAATTACACATGTCGGATCTTAGGGATATCTATGCGTAACTGATTCTATAAATCAGCTGCATAGATAGAAATAGGGATACGACGGCGTATCAGCAGATACGCCGTCGTAACCCTTTTGTGGATCTGGCCCCTGGTGCTAAATGATCCATAGTGCCAAGTGCCTATGTAAACTACTAGAATGATTCCACAGTATATATCCTAAATGCAGCAATGAAAATAAATAAAAAAATTAATAATTAAATAAAATATATATCACAGTGCTATGGTGCTAAAATGCCTGTGTAAACACTGCTGGATAAAGAAAATGTGCAAAACGTAAAATTCAATATACACCTTGCATTTTACACATTGCTATTTTGCACACTGCACCTTACACTGGGAGCTTCTTTTATGGAGCATCTGGCTCCATAGGACCATCGCCAACTCTACTTTATTTTTCTTCTAAAACACTTTCTTGCTCCACTTAGGTGGAAGCAATTAGTAGAGGCAGCTGTCCACTAAGGATGAGCTCTGGCGTGTTTGCATGGTACACGTGCAGAGCCCGCCAGGAAGTGTGCACGGCGCTGCGCTAATCACAGCCAGGGAGACATTTCCCGATCTCTGCAGCCGAGCATCGGACAATGTCTCCCTGGCTGTGATTAGCGCAGCGCCGTGCAGACTTCCTGGCGGGCTCTGCACGTGTACTATGCGAACACGCCAGAGCTCATCCTTACTGTCCACTGATCGCCTTCAACCATACCTAGTCCAATACCAAATACTTTTCCTGTCACCGGTGTTTTTAAATATACTTGCGCGGATTTATTTTTTTTTTTTTTTAAATTTTTTATTTATCTGCAAAGAAACCAGTCCACACGGACCTTCAGTATACAATAATAACAGCAGGGATAAAATATCATGTATACATATATAACTCCGTACATAAGTCCATAAACAAATAAACAATATTTCAGTGGGGCGTCAAAGTATATCTTAGGCCCCAGAGGGGATGTGTCTCCCAGCGTTCAAGGCTGTCTCTACCTGCCTTGATAGCGCGTTCCGGTCAGACTGGCCTCCAGGGCCATTTTCCATTTTCAGTAAGGAAGGAGAATTAAAGGTTAGAAAGTAAAGTAGAGAGATGTAGAAAAGGGTACAGTATAAAGGAGGGGAGGTGGGGAGGGTTGCACGAGCAGGGTCGATGTAAAGCACCCCGAAGGGCGTAAGGTTTATTTAATCCGTTTCCGGATATTCTGCGCGTCTAGAATAGGCTAACAGGCACTATACCCGCGGCTGAGTCGAGGTCGGGCAGTCGACTTCTCGTAGGCTCTGACCTTCGTCCGAGTATTTAAAAATGTTGTACAGCTGCCACGTCTCAGAATATTTTTCCTGGCGCTGTTGGCTGGAGAGGACCAGGTCCTCCATTCGGCTGATCTCGTCCACTTTATTCAGCCAGAGAGCAATAGTCGGTGGGTGAGGGGACTTCCAGCGGAGCGGCACACAGGCCCTGGCTGCGTCCAAGAGGTGGCGCACCACTGATGTCTTATAGACTCCCGGTGGTATATTGGTTGCGTGCAGGAGGAAGTAGGCCGGATCATCCGGGACCACATACCCTGTGAATTTTTGTGTGATCCGACGTACCTCTCCCCAGAAGTCTCTAATCCGTGGGCAATCCCAGAAGACGTGGAGCAAAGTGCCCCTGTCCCGCTGGCATCTCCAGCAGGCGTCGGAAGTGTCGGGAAACAGTCTCTTTAGGAGGTCTGGGGTCCTGTACCAGCGGGTAAGAACCTTGTAATTCGTCTCCTGGGTTTTCGCGCACAAGGATGATTTGTGTGCGAAGCGAATTATGGTCTGTTTCGTGGTGGGCTGGAATCGCGTGTTCAGATCATTTTCCCATTTTGCCAGGGCCGGTATCTGGTAGTCTCCGGGGGGGGTGATCAACATGGCGTATAGCACGGAGAGAGCGTGTGGGAGCACTCCAGTCTCCTCACACATCACCTCCAATTCTGTCAGTGGTGTCTGTCCTGCTGGCGGGGCTGGTATGCTGCTCAAGAAGTGGGTCAGCTGGTTCGCTCTGAAAGAGTCTAGACGGTATGCTCCGTCTGGGTCTGTCAGTTCTACTGCCGATCTCCACCTCCCTCCCAAGCTGAAGTGGGACGCCTGCAGAAGGCCGGTTCTACCGAGGTCCAGGAATCTCCTGTCCTGTAAGCCCGGTTCAAAGAGCGGGTGTCCGATGATAGGTCTGAGAGGGGAGTTCCTGGAAGTCAGAGAGAGCCGAGCGGAAAGATTCGCGCAGACCCTGATCGTGTTCCCCACTAACGGGTGTCTCATCACCGTTGAGGGAAGTGAAGCTGAGCACCACAGGGCACGGTTTAAAGGAATTCTGACCTGACTTTGTTCGACCTGTGTCCACAGCTTGTTTTGTCCGTGGCGGCACCAGTCAATTAACCTTACTAAGTGTGTTGAGTGGTAGTAGGTCCGGATGTCCGGTAAGGCTAGGCCTCCGTATAGCTTAGGGAGGGAGAGGATTGCTCTCTGTATTCGTGATCTTTTCCCCGCCCAGAGGAATTGAATAAACGTGGAGTGGACCTGTTTAAAGTAGTCTCCTGGGATGTGGATCGGGAGGGCCTGTAGGAGGTATAAAAATGTGGGTAAGATTGTCATTTTTAAGATGTTACATCTACCCACCCAGGAGTGCAGTCCCCCGGTCCACTGAGTCAATAGTTTCCGGACCTCCGTCAGGAGAGGGGGGAAGTTCAGTCGGTATAGTTGCGTAAGGGAAGGGGGGATGTGCGTCCCCAAGTACTTTAGCGCCACTTCCGTCCACTGCAGGTTAAACCCAGTTTTAAGTCGGGCTAGCTGTCGTTGTGGGATCCCTATACCCATGGCCTCTGACTTCGTCCGATTAATTTTTAAGTTGGAGAGCTCGCCGTAAGTATCAAATTCCCGGAAAAGGGCCGGGAGTGAGTTATCAGGGTCCGTGAGGGTGAACAACAGATCATCCGCATATGCGGAAACTTTATAATGTGCTTTCGTGGTAATTACGCCTTTAATGTCAGAGTTCAGCCGGACGTGGCACAGGAAGGGCTCCAACGATAGTGCAAATAGAAGGGGTGACAGGGGGCACCCCTGTCTCGTCCCATTAGCTATTGGGAAGGAGTCCGATAGCGTCCCGTTAGTCCTCACCCGTGCTGTCGGTCCACTGTAGACCGCCGCTACCCAACTCCTCATTTTATCTCCCAGTCCTATGTGCTCCAAGGTGGACATCATAAACTGCCAGTCTACTCGGTCAAACGCCTTTTCGGCGTCCGTACCGACAAACAGGCTAGGTGTTTTACTGGAGGACACCATGTGCAGAAGGTTGAGCACCTTGATCGTATTGTCCCGTGCCTCTCTCGTGGGCACAAAACCCACCTGGTCCAGATGTATGAGACGCGGGAGGTGTCCCTGGAGTCTAGATGCCAGGATTTTGGTGAATAATTTAAGGTCTGTATTAAGGAGGGATATGGGGCGGTAGCTACCGCAGCAAGCGGGGTCTTTACCGTCTTTTAAAATCACGGATATTTGGGCCTGCAGTGTAGTGGTGTGGAACAATTTCCCGGCGCCTAACTCGTTGAACAGCCTCACCATATGTTGCCCCACTGTTGGGAGCAGAGTTTTGTAGTACGCAATGGTGAGGCCGTCCGGACCAGGGGCCTTACCCTGTTTGGTGTTTTTCAGTGCCAATTGAACCTCTGGTAGTGTAATCGGGTCTTCTAGGCTGTCTCTAGCCTCAGTGGGTAGAGAGGGCATTCGGGACTTGGTGATATAGTCTCGTATTGAGTCCGCCGGAGTGGGGGGTTTAGTCAGGTTGTAAAGAGAGCTATAGAACTGCCTAAATTCCCGAGATATCTGCTGCGGAGTGGACTGCTTCTGCCCCGTGGGGGATAGTACATGTGGGATATAGTAGGCCAATCGACGTGAGCGCAGTGTATTAGCTAGCAACCTGCCGCATTTGTTTCCCGACTCATAGGTATAGCGTCGACATATCTGCAGAGCCGCTTTGGCCTTGAAGTGGAGGAGATCCGTGATCTGTGAGCGGATCACATCCAGTTCCGCGCCGACTTGTCTACTCGGGGTTAGTTTGTGTGTGGTTTCTAACGTCCGTAACTTAGCGAGGAGCAGATCTAATTGTGCCGAACGTTCTTTCTTCAATCGCGCGCCATGTTTGATGAGTACCCCCCGGATCACCGCCTTATGGGCCTCCCACACTACACCCACATCGCTGTCAGGGGTATTATTAGTGGCAAAATAGTGCCCCAGTTCTGTGACGACGTCTGTCATTACCTCAGTGTTCTGTAGAAGCCCCTCGTTAAGTCTCCACTGTGGCCTTTGACCTCCCATGGACTCAGATAAAGAATATCTCAGGGTTACTGGGGCGTGGTCTGACCACGTGATCGAGCCAATTTCAACGTCCCGGACCGCGTCTAGGCGCCCGTGTGGCAAGAGAAAGTAGTCAATCCTCGAGTACGTTTGATGTGTCCTGGAGAAGAAGGTATAATCCCTCTCCCCAGGATGCACAAGACGCCAGGCGTCTATCAGTTGCATCGAGTGTAGGGTAGCGTCAATACGCTTCCGCATATCTCGGGTCGAGGATGACCTTCCAGTAGACGTGTCTTCGGTTGGGATCAGGGATACGTTCAGGTCTCCCCCCAGCAACAAATGGCCCTCCGCAAAATGCCTGAGTTGTATCAAGGATTTTCTCAGAAAGACATCCTGCTGAGCGTTAGGAGCATAAAGGTTAGCAAACGTGACCAATCTGTCTCCTATCTTGCCCTTCAGGAAGAGGAACCGTCCCTCTCCGTCGGACAGAGTATCCAGGTGTGTCCAAGGCACCCGCGCGGAAATAAGTATAGAGACGCCTCTACTCTTAGCCTCCGTGTATTGAGAATGGTGCGCCGTGGGGAAGAACCTGTTTTTCAAGAGCGGTAGATTAGATTTCTTAAAATGCGTCTCCTGGAGGAGTACCACATCTGTTCCCATGCGCCGCATGTCCTGCAGCATCATGCGTCTTTTTTCTGGGGTGTTAAGACCCTTGACGTTAAACGTCGTCACCTTCAGTACGTCCATGCTCGTGCAATGGGTGGGGGGGGCTGGGCGAATGCGCCCTGGTGGAGGAAAACACTAGTAGTCTAGATTAGGGGGGGGGAGGTAGGGCGGGAGAGAGGGATCAGAAGGGTAGAGGGAGAAGAGGGAAAGGGTAGAGAAAAGTGGAAGAGAAGAAGCTCAAAGGGAAGGTCCCAGATGGGGCCTCAAAGGAGCTTTTACTAAAGTAGCCGAATACAGCTATAAGCGCTCTCTGGGTTATCCCCAGGAAACAAGCGCAGCCCTAGGTGGGGGAGATGTACTAAACAGGGACAGTAAACGAGCCCCCGACCCTCCCCCCCCGTCTGCGCCAACACCTGTTGAACATAAGATTACAAGAAATGAACCGGCATGCTATAATATAAACAATAATACTAACAGAACCAGCAGCGAAAATTACAATTCAAGTACATTTAAATAGAAAAGGCAGGTTAGTGCGGAAAGTGCAAACAAGAAACCCGTGGTCATGGACCACCCTGGACTATGAATATCGTCCTCCTAACTTTAGGGTTCCATCTAACCTCCGAGACCATCTCCCGTCCCCTGTCTAACAAAAAGAGCATCTCCCCTAAGGCATCCTCCGAACAGTAGCGGGCACCTCGGGGGCCCCCGGTCCACCTGACTCCGTCCCCCAGGCAACGGTTGCGGCCATCACCCCCCCCGACCGTGTGCCCCAGAGGGGGGGGCGGCCCCCTACATGTATTGCGGGGTCCCCTCAGTATTTCCCTCCCGGTCCCCCCCCCTGCCCCGCGTCACCCCCCGCCACCCCCGTGTCCACTCCCGTGTAAGGGGCAATGCCAGAACCGGGTCTCCTGCTCTCTTCTCCTCCCCCCTCGGCTCCCTGAATGTCATAGAGTATGCAGATTGCTGTGCAAAACAACTTCAATGTTAAGAACGTGTTTCAAAAAAGATGCTCAAGTCCTAAAACACGTACAAACACATGTGGTGAAGATGATCCTACACAGCAGTTCTGTAGCAGGAAAGAAATTGAAGGATGACCAGTACAGTCCTAATCTCTAACCCTGATAGGCGTCATTTGGTGACATATAAACAAGGCTGACTAGGAGTACTCAATAGCTGTATTTACAACTTGGGATCGGCCTCCCGTGCGGGGGAGCCACCCCAGCAGCCTGCACAACGTCTCTCGGGCCTCGACCCTGCCCGGGTCCGGATCGTCCGGTGAAACATTGAGTACACAGAAGGGGCCATGGCACTCCGCGGGGGTCCATTCTCTGTCAGTAGAAGGGTCGTTCAGTCCAGCGCTCCTAGAGTCCGGTCCATCCAGAAAGGGGGAAGGGGGGAACGTCAGGCACTCCAACAAAAGCAAAGACCCGCTAGCGGGGCGGCTACGAGCAAGGCAGTCAGGGGGGGGGGGTGCCCCCGGGTGTCGCAAGGGAGTCAACAACAGGGGGGGCGATTTAAAATTATCTAGGGGGGTGTCATGGAGCCGGGATGCTGAATCGGCAGGGGTGGGAGTTTCTGATATGCGGCCTACGGCCTACTCACGTGCCGCACCCTCCCGGGCCGAGCGGCGACGCCGTCTCCCTCTCTGCTGGCGTGGATTCCAGGGCCCTCCGTGAGCCGGTGCACCCGATCGGCCTGTCGGGCGAGGGAAAAATTGGAGCCAGTCCGGTACCTGGATAGGCTCGGATCCCAGGAAGCGGAAGAGGTCCGGGAGGTCTGTAGTGCTCCGGAGGGTGAAGGCTCCGGCGTCTCTCCGGAAGGTGACCGTCAGTGGATATCCCCAGCGGTACGTGTGTCCCGACTGTTTGGCGAGTTCCAAGAGAGGACGCAGTAGTGCCCTCCGGCGAAGGGTCGCCCTGGAAAGGTCGGGCAGGATACGGACCTGTGCCCCGTCCACCTCGATATCTCCCAGGTCCCAGGCTCTGCGGAGGATGTCTTCCTTTTGGTTGTAGCGGTGGAGGCGGCATACGATGTCCCGTGGTCTGTCCTGCTCCGTCGGTTTAGGCCCGAGCGCTCTATGCGCTCTATCCAGAATAATCGCTGCTCCCGGGTCTTCTAGGACGTCTCGAAAGATCCCGGATATTTTAGCGCCGACGTCTTCCGCCTCTGCGGGTTCAGGTAGCCCGCGGATCCGCAGATTGTTGCGGCGGCTTCTGTCCTCCACCTCTTCCAGGTGGAGCTGCAGGGTGATGGCCGCCTCCCGGTGCTGATCCCGGGACTGCTCCAGCGATGTCACGCGCTCCGCCAGGGATGAGACAGACTCCTCGCCTGAGGCCACCCGGTCGGTAAGAGTGGAGACCTCCCCTCTCACCTCCTGGATGTCTCTTCTATGGGTCTCCTCGAGTTTTAGAATTAAGGTCTCGATGTCGCTTCTTGTCGGTAGGGCCTGAAGCAGGGCCTTAATGGCCGGGTCCATGTTAGTCAGTTCCGAGGCCTGTAGTCCCGACATCTCACCCTGAGGGGGGACCTCCGCAGGTGTCTGGTTGAAGGTAAACCAGTCTTCTGAGTCACCGGGGCCTGTTAACTGCGAGCGCGGGTCCTCTTCTTCACCACGTGGAGGGTCTCGTGTCTCCGGTAGGCCCGGGTCTGGGGAGACGTCCCGCAGGGCTTTGAAGTACTTCGAAATTTCGCCGGTATTCTTCCCCGACGGGGTCCCCTTCGATGCTGCTCTGGTCCCGTACCTTTTATTAGGGTTCATGCCGGTTTTAAGGCGATTTTTGGCACTAAACAGGGGGATCAGGCCGGGAGCTCAGATGTTGTACAGCTTCACTCAGCCATGTCCAGGCCACGCCGCGCGGATTTATTTTAACACATATTCTTTGGTGAGAGAAAAGGCCCGGGAGTAAGGCAAATTTGGGTCCTTGAGGAAGGGTACGTGAAATAGGGAGGATAGTATGCCAAAGACCCCTGACCAGAATCCTACAAGACAGGGCAAGACCACCATGTGTGCAGTTCATCTGCTCGCTGGCCACAACCCCAGAAGCATTCGTCATTGCATGTTGGTTTTGACCTGGCGATACGGGCTGGGAACCAATACCAGCGCAGGAGAACCTTATAGGCTGCCTCGAACGTAGCAATTTGCAATGCTGGACCAGGCCTGCACTGCAGATTTTTGTACAGGATTGAAATACAAGCTCGTAAATAGCAACCATTCAAGGAAAACATGTAGCAGAGAGTAAAGCAGACTGCCATCCTGATTTAATTGCAGGAGTTAAACAGCAACCACCTTACAAAATTATGGAATAAACTGCCAACTCACTGGGGTAGATTCAGGTACCACTGCGCACTCCTTACGGAGGCGCAGCGTCCCGTTTTTGCCCTGCGCCCCCGCAAATTATTTGCGCTACGCTTCATTCACGAAGCAGTAGCCACGTAATTTGCGTGGGCGCTCCTCAAAAATGCCCGGCGTAAGGGCGCGTAATTTAAATCATCCCGTAGGGGGCGTGGATCATTTAAATTAGGCGCGTTCCCGCGCCGAACGTAGTGCGCATGCTCCATCGGGAAACTTTCCCGACGTGCATTGCGGCAAATGACGTCGCAAGGACATCATTTGCTTCAAAGTGAACGTGAATGGCGTCCAGCGCCATTCACAAATCACTTACGCAAACAACGTAAAATTTAAACTTTGCGACGCGGGAACGACGGGTATACGTAACATTGGCTGCCCCTGCTATTAGCAGGAGCAGCCTTACGCGAAACCCGACGTACGCAAACGACGTAAACTGCGTACGCAGGGCTCGCGTAGGGTTGTGAATCGACGTTAGTATGCAATTTGCATACTATACGCTGACCACAACGGGAACGCCCCCTAGCGGCCAACGTAAGAATGCAGCCTACGATATGACTGGCATAAGAGCCTTATGCTAGTCATATCTTAGGCTGCCGTCGGCGTAACGAGGTTCCTGAATCAGGAGCATTCGTAACGCCGGCGCAAGTAAGCAATTGCGCTGCGTAAATATGGTTACGCAGACGCAATTGCTTCTTGAATCTAGGCCACTATAAATAAAAGCAAGCTTGGAAAAAAAATAATAGATGGAGCATACCATGTAGTATTATAAAATACTGTTCCTCTAATGAGTATCTGACAGTTTAAAAGAAAATTAAAGTTGTTTCTAGAACTGTCATAAATACAGTTTTCATAACAGCTTTATGATATTGCTTTCCAAATCAAATCATCTGAGATAAGTAAATTTCAATTTCCTACTTGCACAATCACATCTGCTTTAATTTCTTTCCTCAACAGATGATGTGGCCAGCAGAATTTTAAGGCAAAAGAAAAATCAGACTATGCTATTCATGTAAAGCAGTGGTCTCAAAGTACCGGCCCGCGGGCCATTTGCGGCCCGCGGATCAGTTATAAATGGCCCCCAGGCAGGGCAGAAGTGGGGGAGCATTTTTTGTGAGCTGGCGCTATTTGGTGGTGAGCCGTTGGTATTACAAGTTATTACCACCAGATGTGAGCTGGCGCCATCTGGTGGTGGACGTTGGTATTACAAGTTAAGCATTACAAGTTAAACAGCAATTCTAATGTCATTTTACACTATTTTCACTGCCATCTTCTTCCCTCTAATTAGAACCCCCAAACATTATACAGTATATATTTTTTATCCTAACACCTTAGAGAATAAAATGGCGATCGTTGCAATACTTTCTGTTACGCCGTATTTGCGCAGCGGTCTTACAAGCGTACTTTTTTTGGAAAAAATTACACTTTTTTTAATAAAAAAATAAGACAACAGTAAAGTTATCCCCATTTTTCTAAATATTATGAAAGATAATGTTACGCCGAGTAAATTCATACCCAACATGTCACGCTTCAAAATTGCGCCCGCTTGTGGAATGCCGACAAACTTTTTTACCCTTTAAAATCTTCATAGCCGACGTTTAAAAAAATCTACAGGTTGCATGTTTTGAGTTACAGAGGAGGTTTAGAGCTAGAATTATTGCTCTCGCTCTACCAATCGCGGCGATACCTCACATGTGTGGTTTGAACACCGTTTACATATGCGGGCGCTGCTCGCGTATGTGTTCGCTTCTGCGCGCAAGCTCGTCGGGACGGGGTGCGTTTTCTGGCTCCTAACTTTTTTAGCTGGCTCCTAGATTACAAGCAAATTTGTCAAACCCTGACTTACACCAGTGCAGGTGGTAATAATGCGCTCGCTGACACCAGTGCTGGGGGGTTAATAATGTGTTCGCTGACACCAGTACTGTTGTTTTTGAAGTTTGAAAGTTTGCATGCGGCCCCCCATGGCATATGAAAACTTGTCTTGTGGCCCTCAGGTAATTTGAGTTTGAGACCCCTGATGTAAAGTGACTGAAGTATAAACACACACATAGAGATGATGGTAAGCATCAATGTTGTATAAAAACTAGTCTAGATTTTTCCAAATCCCTTTACCTGTTTACCTCTAGATTACCTAACTGAGCAGATCTAACTCCACAAGAGTTTGGTGAATGAAAGCTGCACTCCAATATTCACTATTTCAAACACTTTTAATTGTCTGCATCCATAGTGTTCCCACCCAGGGATTACCCATCCATAACGTGTTTCACCTCTACTGACCTGATTGTGATGGTGAAATGCATTAAGAAGAGGCAGTCCCTGGGTGGGGACATTATGGATAGAGACAATTTAAGGGGTTGTAAAGTCAGAATCTTTTTTTATATCTTAATGCATTCTAAGCCTGAAGGTCAAAGGCCTTCTGTGTGCATCAGCCTCCCCCAGCATCCCCTAATACTTACCTGAGCCCCATCTCTGTCCAGCGATGTCCATGAGTCCCTCCTGATTGGCTGAGACACAGCAGCGGCACCATTGGCTCCTGTGGCTCTCAATCAAAGTTAATTAGCCAATCAGGAGAAAGAGGGCTCAGGGCTGAATGGCAGCTCCATGTCTGAATACAAACATGGAGCTGAGGCTCGGCTCGGGTGCCCCCATAGCAAGCTGCTTGCTGTGGGAGCACTTGACATAAGGGATGGGCCAGGATCAGCATAGAGGGATTCGAGAAGAGGAGGAACTGAGCTGCTCTATGCAAATCCACTGCAATAGAGCAGGTAAGTATAAAAGGTTTGTTTTTTGTTTTAAAACAAGACTTTACAATCCTTTTAAATTTCTTGGAAGAGTGAATTTTGAAGTGCAGCTTTGTTACAGATACCGGTTGCTGGTATCCTGTGAAACAGGTTTGACCAGAAATGTGTGGACTTTCATAGAACAAGCCAGGTGCAAGTATATTATACAATAATGTGATTTATTAATGTAGCGCTACCCCCGTAGGAGCCGCTGGATAGAACAGGGATGACGTGTTACCTTCTGTGATGCGTCTAGGGGTATGATGATGATGATGAGCAATGACGGAGAGTCCAAACAGCAAGGTGTCTTTTTCTGTGCTTTTATTCTTGCCCAACACGGCAAACAGTGAACTTGAGATAGATAGAATAAAGGTTGGTGAAGAGGAGAAAGTTGCTGACTCAGGCTTGGATAATACAGAAGCAGTCCTGCTTCAAATAGCACTTTACTTTCGTCGCCCCTCAGCCGAGGGGGTATAGTGTACCTGGACAGGCCTCTCACACCGACCTGGCAGCCAGGGAATCACTCGGAGCATTGGAAGAAGAAAAAGTCTCTGCCACAGACCTGGTGTAAATGAATGCACAGGCCCCTTCCCCGTACATAGGATTATGAAGTGAATCTTCTCCAGTAAATTTAGCGCCTGAATCTCCCTCAGGTAGTCTTCTTGCTTTTGGGTCACTGACTGATAAGTTGCAACATCCAACTTCTCAGTGTCCGGTAACCCCGATCCCCGATGGATTGTCTAGGCCCTATTGGATCGCCTGCCTCCGGGCTCACCTCAGACTGACTCCCCACCGAACAGTACAACTCGCTTGGGATCTTCCTCACAGAAATTTGGGGTCCCAGTCGATCACTGGGGCCCCTCTACAGCTTCAGTTGCTCCAGGCCAACATGACCCAGAACTGAGAACACAGCGTAGCACGTGCGCCCCGGCCTGGTAGGCCATATCGCCGGGGCCCGTGATGTACGCACACCCTGAAGGTGCGTGCCGCACCCGGAACCAGCAGCCGGAACCAGCACAAGAAGACGAACCCCACAAAATGGCGTCCCAACCCTCCTGATTGGCTGCTGGCAAGAGGCGCTTCGGACTGAACTGCACTGCTGCCACCTGTCGCCCAGAGATGGAAAGGTATCTCTGGAACACAGAATGAACTGGCAGTACAGCCCAGCTAGAGCAGAGGCCTAATTTACATGAATTAGCTGGATGAGAGTAAACTAACTCTCTCATCCCCCTCTAAATTTAAGATAGCACCTGGACTGAAAGTACACAGGCACTACATTAAATATACAATAAATAGACAATTGTATAATTGCACCTGCAATATACCAAGCCCCATAAACCAAAACCAGTGAATCTAATGAGGGTAAGTGCTAACAATGAACAACTACCCAAACCATCTAAATACCTATATACAGACTAAGCATAGTCGGTGTCAGAGCAGGCGTCATGCACAGGAGATCAGGCAGGAGAAGCAGGAAGCAAGCCAGGACAGGAAGAGGGTACACAGGAGCAGGAACAAGCAGGCAGGCAGGCGAGGATCAGGACCAGGAACAGAGTATGGGTACATGGTTCACAGATCAGGGGCACATGGGCAGAACACTAAGACAAGGGGGAGTAGCACTGGAAGTATTAATCAGTTAGTGACCACCCTGCCCATAGCAGATTTACTGCTACAGGGCAGCTGTCCTGTGCAGAATCTTTTATAGATACATGATTCTGCGTTTCAGCCTGCGTTTCAGCCTGCTTGTAAACAAAGCAGAGCTCTGTTCTGAGTCTGACAGGGGGGTAGAGATGGATTTTGTGGGAATAAAATCCATCTCTTTACTTAGTAAAGGCACCTAACAAAGTATACAAAAACATTGGCTAGGCACACAGTTAACCCTTTGTTCGCTATAGATGTTTAACCCTTCCCAGCCATTAGTACAATGACAGCGCATATTTTTAGCACTGATCACTGTATTAGTGTCACTGGTTCCTGTAAAGTGCAAAAAGTGTCAGTTAGTGTCCAAATGTCTGCTGCAATATCGCAGTCACACTGATTGCCGCCATTACTAGTATAAAAATAGAAAAAAATACCTTTGTAGACACTATAACTTTTGCGCAAACCAATCAATATATGCTTATTGGGATTTCTTTTTGCCAAAAATATGTAGCAGAATACATATTGGCCTAAATTTATAAAGACATTTTTTTTTTCTATTATTGGACATGTATATTGGGCATTTATACCGGAAAGTAAAAGATATATATATATTTTTAATTGTTACCCTTTTTTAGTTTATAGCGGAAAAATAAAAACTGCAGTGGGAATCAAATATCACCAAAAGAAAGCTCTATTTGTGGGAAAAAGATAACATCAATTTTATTTGGGTACAGCATTGCACGACCGCAGAATTGTCAGTTAAAGTAAGTGCTGTGTCGCAAAAAATGGCCTTGTCATGAAGGGGGGTAAATCTTCTGGCGGTCAAGTGGTTAAATACCCCCCCAGCAACCAGCCACAGGTGATGACTAATTACTAAGGCCCAGATTCTCAAAGGAGAAACAGCGGCGTATCTCCAGATACGCCGTCATATCTCTGAGTCTGAGCGGTCGTATCTATGCGCCTGATTCATAGAATCAGTTACGCATAGATTTCTATTAGATCCGACCGGCGTAAGTCTCTTACGCCGTTGGATCTTAACTGCATATTTACGCTGGCCGCTAGGGGCGGGTACGCTGATTTACGCCTAGAAATATGTAAATCAGCTAGATAAGCGAATTCACAAACGTACGCCCGGCCGACGCAGTACAGATACGCCGTTTACGTTAGGCTTTTCCCGGCGTAAAGTTACCCCTGCTATATGGTGGCGTACATGCGGCGTACCAATGTTAAGTATGGACGTCGTTCCCGCGTCAAATTTTATAAAATTTACGTTGTTTGCGTAAGTCGTCCGTGAATGGGGCTGGACGTCATTCACGTCATTCACGTCAACCAATACGTCCTTGCGGCGTACTTTGGAGCAATGCACACTGGGAAATTCCACGGACGGCGCATGCGCCGTTCGTGAAAAACGTCAATCACGTTGGGTCTTAGGCCGACCTATTTACGCTACGCCACTGCAACTTTCTTTTGAGAATACGGCACTTGCCTGTAAAAGTTGTGGAGGCGTAACGTAAATAGGATACGTTACGCCCACACAAAGTTACGCGCATCTACGTGAATTCGGGCCTAAGAGCTTCTGGGAGACACCCGTTGGTGGACACCGGAACTACAACCTACGGGTCTGAGAGCCAAAGTGCCACCCATTCCGTATCTTTCAGTGGTGAGTATAAATTGGCTTTTTGAGCCTGGACATCTGCAGAGGGGAAGGTCTGGAACAGTGCTGTGGATTTGAGATATAGCTCCATAATTGTGATAATTAATTATCAAAAACATGCTTGGCCCACATCTGTATTCTGTATATCCTTTATGAACCCAGGCAATATTCATATTTGACCTACTGTATGATTTTAGTAGTAACTTTGTCATTACTTAAAGGCTAAGTTCACCTTTTAAAAATAAATAAATGCACATTTTATTGCAGTAAAAAATGTGCATTTATATTTTTTGCACAGGAGCCTGCAAAGTATGTCAGGTTCATGCAAACACTTCTCTAGCTCTCTGCCCGTACCACTGTACAGGCTATCAGTTGCAGATCTCTCTTGCAGAACCCCCGTTTTACTTACCTCACCCCTCGAAAGTCCCGCGCGCGTCCTCGTGATCCTCTTTGGTTCCCAGCCTGGCCGTTGATTGGCTAGGCTGGACGGATTGATAGCAGCGCAGCCATTGGCTGGCGCTGCTGTCAATTACATCCGTTGACGCTCACTCGCATAAAGGTGGAAAGCTTTTGCGAGGAGGAGCCAAGACAGCCGCTGAGGGACCCCAGAAGACAGGATTCGGGGACACTCTGTGGAAAACGAGCTGCACAGTGGAGGTAAGTATAACATGTTTGTTATTTTTTTTTTAAAACATTTTTGCCTTTAGTGTTCCTTTAAAGCATATCTATGGTCAAAATGTAAAATCATATGTTCATTTCCACAATGTATTTCAATTATTTCTAGCCTACGTCTATTAATCTGAATGTTCTTGACGTTTGCAAACTTACATTGTGAAGATCCCACATATTTACTTCCTTGAATTCTGTGAATCATAGTCACTATGCTCTATGAGTAGGTGCTGCTGTGTCACAGAATTCACAGAGACGGCCTCCAGACGCAATGCTCACCCACCCTGTCCACCCTGTTATGAAGCCTATTAGAGCCTACAGCTCTAATCATGTTCTTACAAAAAAAAACTGCCCGCTTTAATTCATATGACCGGTGACCTGAAAGGGGCCAGACACATGAATAGGTGGCCTTGGATAGATACAAGCTATGCATAAATCTCATACCTCCCAACTTTTTGAGATGGGAATGAGGGACACCTATCAGCAAAAGCGTGCAGGCATAGGACACACCCCTTGCCAAACCCCCTT
Organism: Rana temporaria; assembly: GCF_905171775.1. NCBI lineage: Eukaryota > Metazoa > Chordata > Amphibia > Anura > Ranidae > Rana > Rana temporaria. The sequence continues at coordinate 75,041,569 of NC_053491.1, read as the reverse complement.
AAAGGAGAATTGTACAAAAAAACAAGATTGGTTAAACCCACAAGTGCTTTTTTTTTAACCACTACTATTCCTTTATATTGGCTTTTGGAATTTACAAATGCAGCAATTAAGAAATCAGAAAAAAAAAAGTTTAGCGCTGGAAAACACTTTTTGATACATAAAAAGTCAATTTTATATAAAACTATATAGATTAGACCAAAATGAGGAACAAATGAGGAGGAATGAGGGACATTGCTCCAAATCCGGGGCAGCCCCTCGAAATCCGGGACAGTTGGTAACTATGAAATCTATCCACTGCATATAGGGAGGGGGTGTGGAGAGGAGAGAGGGGATGGCGTCTGGGCACCCCTGATTGAAATGTCACCCCTGTATACAGTATACACTACAGTATAGTCCTTAAAAATGTTAAGTAAACATTAGAGGAGAAGCTGCAAAGCATGCAAGGGAATCCAAGGAGTTGTGGAAAGAGGTGGCAAGCAGACAGGCAGTATTTACAACATATAAACAGATTTTTCTAGTAAGCTTATATTGGATTGTCAAAAAATTCTGTTGTTTGTATTGTTATTAAAATGCTGATATTCATATATAATATGTGCATTCATATATACAGTATAATATGATTCATCTATAATATGAATATAAAATTAAAGTGTATGCTGTGACCAAAGAACACCTTTAAGTTAGCAACAAAATAAATAAATATTTTTTATGTTACAAACTATTCTTTCTCTTGCCAATTATCTTAAAAATATTTTATCTGATATGCAATCATTTATCTTGTTTGATCAGTGTTCATGTTAAGATAAAAGGGATCTATTAAAAATATTGCTGTGCAAATGTCTCAAGTATTTGCACAGCTGTCACCAATGATCCATGTAGTTTGTGTAATATGTTTACTTCCTATGATCGTCAGCATCATCTAGTGGCCATAATGCTGTATTTCCTTGATTCGAGCATTTTAGGAATTTAGGAATTTTAGGAATATACTGCATTATTGGCAGTTGATGTAAATACAGCTCACAGTCGTAGGACATTAACATATTTTAAAAATTACAGGGATTATTCCTGAATCCTGATGGCTGTGCAAATGCTGGAGGCATAGCATTTTTTCTGTATATAGATCCCCTCCCTAGTGCTATTATGGATAAAATTACACATTTTATTTTAGACTTTTTACCATTTATAATGGACCCTAAAATAAAAAATTTATTATGAAGCACGGCAATTTTTTTACAAATGACTTACAGGACAAGCATAACCAATGCTCTTTCTGCACTCCCAGGACTCGTCACAACCGGTTCAGGCGTTGGATCGATCCCGACTTTACAGTCAGGATTCGCCCAGATGCCTGGATCTGCAACTGGCTCGGCCTCTCAGCAAGCAGCTGGTAGACTGAGCCAGCCTCTCTTGCCCCCTCCAAAAACTGGTGCTCCAGTGAGGACCCGAGGGGCAGAGCAGAGAGCCAGTGATTGACAGTCACCGGCTTTATGCAGACTAGACATGTGCACAACAAATTTTTATTTTATTTTTTTGTTTCGACTCGTTCCATAGATTAGTAAAGATTCGTAATTTCGTAAGACGCAAGTTTTCCTATTCGGACCCGTTCGGATTTCGTAAGACGCAAGTTTTTCTATCCGGACCGGTTCGTATTTTCGTAACAGTTTTATTTTCGTTGATACTGAATGATTCGTAATTCGTAATTATGTTAGATATTAATTTTCGTTTAATGGATTCCATATTAAGTTAGACTTTCTCTTAAGCCTCGTACACACGGTCGGACTTTTTGCCAACAAACTTCAAAATGAGCACGTTTTACAAAAAATCCAACCGTGTGTACGTTCCAACGGACAAACTTTTTCGGTTTTCATCGAACAAAAGTTCGCTCTGCAAACGGACAAACTTTTCGGCAACAAAAGTCCGGCCAACTCCCTTCTGACAAAAACCCACGAAAAAGTTTGTTTGAAGTCCGATCGTGTGTACGAGGCTTTACACTGTCCAATGTGACTCAAAAGAGATAAGCTGGCTAAGATATTAAGTAAGATATAGCATAGATTTACTTCCTGTTTGGCTATGGGACAGGAAGTGAAGGGAAATCTCTGCAATGGGACAGGGTGTCACAAACTACGGTGAACGAGAGTGAACCACAACTTCGGTTAGGATTTTCTTAAAGGATTCAATGCACTTCTCAATGTAATTAATGTAATGTGATTTTCAGTACTGGACCCCAGGCATCACTCTAATCTGAGAAAAAAGAGTTTGGGGGTTCACTACATCATTTCTCACACAGAAAGGAATTACTACATACCTACAACCCCTAATTCTAAAAGGTATAAGCGAACATGTTTCATTTCAGGCCAGAAGCACATTAACAAATGTCATACAAGTAGCATAAGAAAACACTGTATTAGGATTATATATGCTGGAAAGAGGTAGCTGATGATTATGAACGGCTTTGGAAGTATGTGCCTTTAAGACATAGACTGAGACATATAATCAAACAGTAATCTTCATGAATACTCAAGTAATATTTAGTATGAAAAGTCCCACATTAGTAGTATGAATCCACAATAGCTGATCCCAAACAAGATGGTAATTTAAACTTGAGCAGGGTTCAATTGATGTAGATAACACATGCAATATGAGAATAGGCTAATTCTAGAGCATTGAAGTATGGTAATAAGGGTACTTATCCATTTGCAGAGGATGAGCCTTCTCAGTAGTAGCAGAGTATTGTTGCCAGCAATGGAATTAAGAATTGAGAGTCTCCGGCAGGTGGATTTGCTTATGTGTCCCCACAGCAAACAAGTATGATGGTAGCATGGATCCAGGTAGAAAATAGTTAGTGCTTGGGAGCAGCAGCTAGCTGTAGTTTGATGGTAGTGTGGACCGAGGTTCAGGCTGGCTACGGCCGACAATAAAGGACTGCTGTTTAATCAGTGCTGAATGAATTTATAGCAGGCAGACAGGTGTATAGGAAACAGCGGTGATTATACACAGCACTTCCGCGTTCCATGCTGGAACGCATACGGTGCCGGGGAATGACGTCAGTGCGGGATCGCCTGTGTTCCAGCGTGGAACGCAATCGGCGACGGACAGAGATCCGTTACACAGGGACAGTAAAAAATAAACTGACAGGGCCTCCCTTACTCTATCCAAAATGAAAAAAAAAAAAAGTGTTGCCTATAGTTCTACTTTAAGCACAAATTTCGCATATTTTTATGGAAAGGACTAAGAAGATATAACCATGCCAATAGTACAGCAGAAAACATAGCACAGTGAGGAAGGTTTGTGGTCCAGGATGATAGGACAGTCAAAATTAGAAACAGCACCCCCCCCCCCTGGTTGTGGAATGCCGGCCGTTCGCATAGCGGAAGCAGTGCTGATTTCTACCTGATTTCAGAGCGCCTTCCGGCGCTCACATGACTCCTCTGCTCTCTCCTCTCCCCGTCTGACAACTCCAGTGGGCAGGGTTAAACACTCCTGCTGACATCAGCCGGGAAGAAAGGAGGAGAGAACTGAGGAGTCACGTGAGCGCCGGGAGGCACTCTGAAATCAGGTAGAAATCAGTATTTTTTTAATAAAGCGCAGACACTAAGACACATGTTGTTATGCAGCAGAGGGGATGGTATAAACATAACATAGTTTTATAGCAGCAGGGAGGGGAGCAGAGCGGCGCTGGTACGAGCTGACAGGCACGGAGGGAGGTGGGAGAGGAGCACAGAGGAGGACAGAAGAGCTGTGGATGACAGAGGCATGTAAACTGATCACAGTGTCAGGGCACAGCAGCCATGATAAACCGTGGTCAGTTTACAGGGGGAAGGGGAGAACCAGGCAGGATCAACCAAGTATTTTAGGTAATACAGGGGGCCAAATTGCGCAACAAAAGCATTATCTTTAAGGGAACAGGATCCATTTTTTTTTTAGGGTAACAAACACTTTAAGTAAACGACCAGCAGATGTTTCTAAGCTGTTAGAAACTAAATAAAACTGACTTTAGAGTCACTGTTAGTTCACAATAAAAGAAACTAGAGAAATTAAGGATGGTTTGGTTTAAAGCCCCTTTAGTGATTGTTAAAGACCTTTCCTCCCTCCCCTAAATTTCTCATCAGCATGCATTATTAAATGACAGGTTTCTGCCCTTTTATTAAGACAGGTTCTCTTTGTGCTTTAGAAACAGCCTTTTAAACCCATAAGGCCCCATTCACATGGGCTTTCCAATCAGGTCTGCTTGTCAGTTTTTCAGGCAGACCTGATCGAACCCTCTATTCACCACTATGGAGCGGCGGATGTCAGCGTTGACATGTCCGCTGACATCCACCGATATCAGATCTGATACTGTCGGTGAAATCCAGATGGATGAATATAATTATATATAAAGTATAAGGTATATATAAATAGAATCACAGGCACAGATGGGGAGGAGGGAGAGGACACACAGGGTATTTGTTTAGAGTTTTTTTTTTCTTCTTGGGGGCCCTTCTTAGATAGTGAGGTGGAATGAAGTAAGTAAGTGTCTGCTATATTAAGTGTCATTTCCAGGAGGGGGGGGGGGGGGGGAGAAGGAAATGGATAATAGATAATAGAGTTTTTATTACGGGTATGTTGATAAGGTTGAAATATAAAACCTCAAGAATGTCACGAATTTAATATAAGATAGAAATGCTCGGTCTGGCAGGACCCAAATTTAGGAGGAGCAGGGCACCCGCCGCGCAGTGGGTTTTTTTCTTCCTTTCCTTTGGGATTGTGGGAGTAAGGGCGTGGCGGTGGCTCTGTCCTCCAACGTGGGTATAGTTCTAACCAGCCCCGAGATGTTTTGCTGATAAATTTGTTTAGGAATAGGGGAAAGGATGGACGTTTTGTAGGGAACATTGTTGTCCCTCTCAAGCTCTACTTTAGTGATACTGACTTGGAGTTATTTTGTTGAATGTGAGATATGATTTAGAACTAAAATTGATGATATTGTTTGCAGATTTATGTGAGTGTATGTTGTAACATATTCGAATACTCTAGCAGGGGGACGGGGGGGGGCGGGGTTATTGGGGCTACTCAGGAATTAGGGGAGGGGGGAATATGACAAGAGCAAAGAAAGAAAGGCGCACCAGCCTAGTGTGTTACCGTTGACAGGTTTAATAAAATAAAATGATAGTAGAAAACTACTCACAAGAGAACTGAAATGGTAAGCTTATCAGCAACGTTGTGGTGGATACCCCTCAAACTGCACTCCAAAATAGGGGGGATGTAGAGGTGTGTCGCTGCCGGCTGACGCGTTTCGAGGCGTCAAGGGCCTCTTCATCAGAGCTCAGCCGGGGGAATATGGGTAAAGTAGATGTGAGGTATGGAAAGTAGATTTATTTATTTTTTTGGTTGTATTCTATATATAGGGGGGGGGGGGGGGTCGGAGGGGGTAGGGGCATCACAATACCACCCTATAAGGGGAGAGAATATTTTCTTCTCTCCCTCAAGATGAGAAAGGGGGGAGAGGGTGAAGAGAGAGATGGGAGAGGGGAAAGTAACTTTTTTTGTGGTATTTGACACCTTTTCAATACAATAAAAACTATAAAACTATAAAACTGAAATGGGGAAAGATAGATAGAAAGGTGGGAGGGGTGGGTTGGGGCATAAAGAGATATGGAGAAGTGGACGGAAGGAGCTAGAGGAGGGACTAGGGACTCTTTTCTCGGGGGCATGCGCAGTCACTTTCCCCAGTTAGATCTGCGCTCATTGGGTAAAGGGAATAGAGTGCTGAAAGCTAATTGCTTTATATATCGTAGGGGAGGGCTTATCCCTCTCTCGCCCCATTGATATAAGGTTAGGGTAGTGTAGGGGGAGGGAGGTTCGGGGGGGGGGGGGGGGGGTTTGGGTTTTTTTTTTGGTTTTGGGCACCGCTCTCTCTCACGGGGTACCATCTAGCTGGTCGTGTTGGTTTTTCCTGAGCTCTGAGTTTGGAAAATTAGTTATTTTCCCGGATTACGACCTGATCTCCAGCTCTGAAGAGGATACAGCCGATAATGGCTGTGAAATAAATAGGGAGTGATGTCACCTAAAGAGTTACTATGGGGCTTCCGTTGTCGGAAATGTCCTCTGCACCCACCTTCACAGAGAAGCTGCAGCTGACGGCTCAGTGTGTTATTGGGTCGGATCACCTGTAGAAAAGGTATGTATACTGATTTTTTTCTTCACAGGGTTAGATAGGTTAGGACTAGTTCAGCTTTGTGCTAATCTATTTATAGCTCCCTCTCTGACACAAACCTCTGGCTACCATCCCGCAGACTTTGTCAGAAGTTATTAGGCTGATAACAGACAAACGGAGCAGGAGACAGCTACTGGACATAGTGCTTTGAAGAGAGATAAGAAATCTCTGCAGATATACGTGCCCAGCTCAAATTTCTTGTATCAGGTTTACATCCACTTTAAGATTTGATAATAAAACCTGAAGGCTGATTGGTTTCTATGCAGAGCTTCACCAGATGTTGCACTCTTCAGTTTCAGTAAATATCCCCTATTGCATTGAAGCCAGAGGCTGGGTTTTCGCTACTGCGATGTCAGACACTGCATGTGATTCGCACTGCATTGCTGTGCAGATCACATGCAATGTCTGAGTGATGCAAATTCAACCATACAGAACGTATGGCTGAATTTGCATTGCATTCGTACTAAAATGGTGCAGGACCTTTTTTTTTTGGTCTGCACTGGAATCAAATCTGTTACGTGATCCGATTCCTGCACCAGTTCACACTGTGATCTGCGAACCGATCTGGGGTGTCATTAACTTTGTATTGACACCCGCAGCGGTTAGCAGAGGGCAATGTGAACTGCCTGTGAGAGACATGCGATGTGGGTCCCGCATCGCTTATGTATGAATGTAGACTCATTGGAACAGGGCATACAATATCGCATGCTCGTGCAGGGCCGTAGGTGCATAGGTGTTCCATGCATCTCTTCCATTGATGTCAACTGTCCCAGTATGACATCTGTGTGGGTGTGTCCAGGTCCCTGATCGCATACAGGGCGAGTTCAGTGGACATACACCCACCACATGTCATATTGGCACACAGATGCCATCAATGGGACTGTCTGCACAGGGATGAACAGAACGCCCTGCACAAGCATATTGTACGCTTTGTGTAAATGTGATTGCTTGTTGATGATGCCGCATCATCACTGATGCATGAAACCCAGGAAAATATAATTTGCAAAGGTCAGCAACAGCAGTGCACGTTTCTCTTTGTACACATTTCCTTTTAACCACATCCATACCAGCCCATTGTAAAATGACGTCCACAAAGGACCTCTAACGATCCGGGTGGACGTCATATGACGTCCTGGGCTTTGTGGGGGGATATCTGAATGATGCCTGCAGCTAGAGGCATCATTCAGATATCCTTCTCTTCTGCCGGCGATTCTGCACAACGTAAGAACGATCATAGCGGTTCCGCCGCTAGATCGTTCTTACAGGCGGCGGGAGGGGACACCCCCCCTCCTGCCGCCATCCGGTGCTTCTCCGGGCTCTCCCATGCCATCGGGGGCCCGGAGAACGAATCGTCCGGCGCTGGCAAGAAGCATAGAGATGACTGGTGACCAGATGGTCACCAGTCATCTCTATGACCGTCGGAGAACCCGGGCGTGATGTGATGACGTCACGCCCGGGTAAAACAGTAAACAAAGCCGCAATTGCGGCTGCTAAGCAACACTGATCATGAGATCGGTGAATTTTTTTTCACCGATTTCATGCTTTCCAGCCTGGAGGAGAGATGTGGGGTCTTATTGACCCCGCATCTCTCCATAAAGAGTACCTGTCACACACATTCCTATTACAAGGGATGTTTACATTCCTTGTAATAGGAATAAAAGTGATAATAAAAAAAATAAAATAAAAAAAAAAGTGTAAAAAAATAAATAAATATGTAAAAATATTAAAATAAATAAAAAATATTTTTTTTAACGCCCCTGTCCCCGGTAGCTCGCGCGCAGAAGCGAACGCACACGCAAGTCCCGCCGACATATGTAAACGCCGTTTAAACCACATATGTGAGGTATCGCCGCGTGCGTTAGAGTGCCAGCAACAATTCTAGCACTAGATCTCCTCTGTAAATCTAAACTGGTAACCTGTAAAAAATTTCAAAGCGTTGCCTATGGAGATTTTTAAGTACCGAAGTTTGGCGCCATTCCATGAGTGTGCGCAATTTCAAAGCGTGACATGTTAGGTATCTATTTACTCGGTGTAACATCATCTTTCATATTTTACAAAAACATTGGGCTAACTTTACTGTTTTGTTATTTTTTTAATTCATGAAACAATTTTTTTCCAAAAAAAAGGCGTTTGAAAAATTATTGCGCAAATACCGTGCAAGATAAAACGTTTCAATGACCATCGTTTTATTCCCTAGGGTGTCTGCTAAAAAAACGTATATAATGTTTGGGGGTTCTGCGTAATTTTCTAGCAAAAAAATTATGATTTGTACATGTAGGAGAGAAGTGCCAAAATAGGCCTGGTATGGATGTGTGTATAACAGCCCTGTATGGAAGTGGTTAATACTCATCTATTGTCCTGGTGACAACCCTAATAAGGCTGCATTCACACCTGAGCGTAGGGCGTTCGGTCGTTTTTTCGGGCGTTTTTTTCTGCGCGTATTCATGCTAATATGCGCGTTTGCATACAGCGTTGTCCGACGTTTTTGTACTTAGACGTTTTTTTTTTAGCCAATAGGAAAAACTATCATCTTTTCATCACTTGTTGCTATGTTGGTAGATTTTTTTAATCTTCTGCATGGGCGACAAGTTCTATTGACAAAACGCCCGTAGCAAACGCTTGTTGTCGCGCAATACGCGCGTATCTGGCGTTTTACATTGATTTCAATGGAAAACCAAAAACGCTCAAATACGCGCATATCGCGCGTATTGCGCGACAAAAAAGGGTCCGGAACTTCTTTTGACTACAGGCGATGCGCGTCAGGCGCATCAGCGTGCAGATGTGAACCATGCCCATAGCCTTACATGTATTTTGGTCCCTCTGGCGTTTGTGCGCGTCGCGCTACAGGCGACAAAACGCCAAGGTGTGAATGGGCTCTTACACTGAGAAAAGTAAACATGAATGTAACTATCTTGCAGTAACTATCAGCTCATTTTATAGCCTTCCCACCCCATGCAGGTGGGCGGGGATGACCAGCTAGACAGACATGCCGGATGTGACGTCACGGACGTACGTAGTGTGCTGCGTTAATTCTTCCTCTCCGGTGGGTGGTGCTGTGTATTTGGTTTGGTGTTGATGGTGGTGTCGGTTTTTTAGTCATGGCGTCGCCTTGTAGTAGCAATGGCCCTTTCGAGAAGAAGAAAGTGACCGAGCTCCGCGTTATCGACCTGAAGTCCGAGCTGAAGCGGAGGAACCTGGACGTGACCGGGGTGAAGAACGTGCTGGTGGCCCGGCTCAAACAGGTATGAGGCCTCGCTGCGAACGTGGGGGAGGGGCTGCTAGTGTAATGGCTTCCCTGCCAGCTGAGGCCTTGTGGATGGGGGAGGCTGTGCTGTGTGGAGGTGCTGCACACATTATCGTTCCCCAGCTGTCTTCTTAATGTAGAGACAGGCCTGAGATGTATCCTCGGAAATGTCCATAGCAGTGTTTATATCACAGGGAAAGCTTTTCCCCTTTTCTGTATGAGCAGTGACTGTAAGGCCTCATTCACACGTCGGATAAATAATGCTTGTATGTGTGGTGCTGTGTGCATAGAGAGGCCCATTCATTTCATCATAAGTGTGGCAGAAAAGTCACTTGTGTACCCCTTATAAGTGTCGTGATTCATTGGGTCATTTTGTACCCACATTTGTCTCATGGGAAATGTGCATCTGAAGAACGGTGACTAGTACCGCAAGAGATGTAGTATTTATATATTTTATTTTTTTGTCAAGTATATGTGCACAATTTTGGGTGCGTTCATGGGCACACAATAGTGTGAATGCAGCCTTGTGCTTTGGTCTCACTTGTATTGCTCTCTGAATAGCAATCTGTTTGGATCTCTCTTCAGAGAGCATTTGGCAGGCATTAAATGGGTACCGCACTACCTGTTTTATACCCCCCCTGTATGCCAGACTACCACAACTTCATACATTGTGTGTGTTTACAGTCTGACCCCATTCACTTGAATGGTCACATTCTGCGGTCGGTAGTGGCTGCTGAGTTTGACATGGGGTATCATTTGTGCCGTGGCATATATACACTCGGCCACTGCCCTCTCAGCTAAAGGGGGAGTGAGGCTCAACTGTTGGGTTTTACCCCCCCCCCCCCCCCCCCCCCCCCCCCCCCCCCCCCCTGTAAGTAATAAGGCTTCAGAAAGAAATGGCCGCACACCGTTATGATCTAAAATCCTTTTTATTAGGACTTCCCAAAAGACACTACAGGAAAAGAATGCCTTGTAGACGCACTTCAGGTGATTAAACGCATTTGAAGTGTGTGAAATTAATCTACCAGGCATTCTGTTCCTGTAGTGTCTTTTGGGATGTCATAATAAAAGGATCTTGGATCATCATAATGGTGTGTGGCCATTTCTCTTATACACAGAGGTGAGCCGGGCACCCACGGGATCCAGCAGGCTTCCTCTCACCTGGAGCAGTAAGTTCTTGTTCAGTCTATAAGGCTTCATGTACACTAGCAGCTCCTAAACTTGTGTTTAGGGGCGTTTGGTGTGTTTTTTTTTTTTTTTTCTTCTTGTCCTGAAGCTCTTAAAGCGGATGTCCGCTGAAAAAAAAAAATATTTTAAAAGTCAGCAGCTACAAATACTGCAGCTGTTGACTTAATATTGGCACACTTACCTGTCCTGGAGTCCAGCGTCGTCCGCAGGACGAGCGATAGCTTGTCACCCTGCTGCCCCCTCGCCATCCTCTGTGAGGGAACCAAGAAGTGAAGCGCTCCGGCTTCACTGCACGGTTCCCTACGGCGCAAGTCGCGCTGCGCTGTGCTGACTGGCTCCCGCTGTGTTCTGGGAGACGAGTATTTCCCAGAACACAACGGGGAGGATGGGATTTGACATCCTGCCCCCAGACTGTGTGGTTGGAAGTGGGTGCAAATACCTGCACCCCCTCCCCCTGAAAGGTGTCAAATGTGACACCGGAGGGGGGGGGTTCCGATGAGCGGGAGTTCCACTTTAGGGTGGAGATACGCTTTAAAGTGGTGTTCCAGCCAAAAGTGCATTTTCTGATTTCTCTCCCCCTCCGGTGCCACATTTGGTACCTTTTTTGGGGGGGCATTTTTTTGGGGGTACCATGTCCTCACTTCTGGGAGATCGTGTCACGGCGAAATACGTCAGCAGCTTGGTCTCCCTCCCCTTCTGCTGGGCCAGTAAAGGAAAGTGCAGTAGGGACACAGCCGTGAAGCCAAAAAGCTACACTCCTAGGTTTCCTTATCAGCAATGGCGGCCGCAGCACACGACCAGCCAATGTCGGCATGCAGTGCCAACATCACTGGACTCCAGGACAGCCAAGTGTCTTGATGTTAAATGTCAGTAGGTGTAGCTGCTGTCTTTTAATTCTTTAAAGGGGTGGGTTGAACTCCTTGCAACTTAACTCCATAAAAGCCTGTGTCAATGCACACACAGACTTTTATTGGAGTTTAGGAGCTGCTGCGGTTAGGAGGTTTAACTTCCCTCTCCTGAATGTGGAAGAATCCCCCTTTTTTCTTGCCGACTGCATGAAAATATGGCAAAACTGAAGTAAAAAAATCACAGTGCGATTCTTGCTGTGCTTTCTACAGAACACGCTCTGTAAATGATGGCCAAATGCACATAAAGCCTTTACAGTAATTAAGAGAAGTATGAGGGTCCCCCCCCCCCCCCCCCACGTTCATACTTGCCTCGTGGATGGAGCATCAGACCGATGCTGCATCTGTCCCCGGCATCTCTGCACTCCTCCCCGAGCAATGCTGACTATCAGTCAGCATCGCTTCTGATATACTTCTGAGCTGTGGAGGGGTGGGGAACGGCTGTCTCAGCGGCTCGCTGAGACTGCCATCAATCAAGGCAGCTTCTGATCCAGACTTGGAAGTCGGGATGACGCGCTACCCTGACTGATGGCATTGACGTCAGCAGAGAGCGGATTTCAGACCGCTCTCTGCTGAAAACGGGTCACAGGAGTGCAAAATGAATTGCACTCCTGTGACCCATAGGTTGAAGCCCAACCTAAAAATCTCAGGCTGGACTAATCGTTTAATGCTTTTTAATGTGGTTGGTTATTGAGAGCATGTATCTTAACTACTTCCATACTGGGGCTATTTTGGCACTCTTCTCCTACGCGTAAATCGCACCCCCCACATCTCTCCTTTAGGCTGGAAGGGATGGTGAAAAAAAATCTGACAGGTTATAACCCTCTTTTGTCCAAAATGAGGGGGGGGAAAAGTTTTACCCAATTTCTACTTTAACCACTTGAGATCCACGCTATAGACGAAAGTGCCGGGTGGACGTCGCTGGACGTCCTGTTGATGACATTCCCTGTGCGCGCCACTGGGGGCGCGCAGCTGGGAAACAACGTGCCCGGCACATCGCTGGGAAGCCGATGTGTGTGCCTGGTGGCCGCGATGTCCGCCAGATACCCGCGATCGGCGGTGACAGCAGGGACATGGAGCTCTGTGTATAAACACAGAGCTCCACGTCCTGTCAGGGAGAGAGGACACCGATCTGTGTCCCTTGTACATAGGGACACGGCATCGGTCACCTCCCCCAGTCAGTCCCCTCCCCCCACACAGTTAGAACACACCCAGGATACACATTTAACCCCTAGTGTTAACCCCTTCACTGCCAGTCACATTTATACAGTAATTGGTGCATTTTTATAGCACTGATCGCTGTATAAATGTGAATGGTCCCAAAATTGTGTCAAGTGTCCGATACGTCCGCCGCAATATCGCAGGCCTGACAAAAAAAATCACAGATCGCCGCCATTACTAGTAAAAGAAAAAAAAAAATCATAGATCTATCGCCTATTTTGTAGGCGCTATAACTTTTGCGCAAACCAATCAATATACGCTTATTGCGTGTTTTTTTTTTTTTACTAAAATATGTAGACGAATACATATCGGCCTAAACCGAGGGTAATTTTTTTTTTTTTTAAATTGGGATATTATTATAACAAAAAGTAAAAAATATTGTGTTTGTTTTTTTTTTTTTTCAAAATATTCTGGATTTTTTTGTTTATAGCGCAAAAAATAAAAATCGCAGAGATGATCAAATACCAACAAAAGAAAGCTCTATTTGTGGGGAAAAAAATTATAAAAATATAATTTGGGTACAGTGTTGTATAACCGCGCAATTGTCATTCAAAATGCGTCAGCGCTGAAAGCTGAAAATTGGTCTGGGCACGGAGGGGGTTTAAGTGCCCAGTAATGAAGTGGTTAAAGTAATACTAAAAGGCTTTTTCCTTCTCCCACTGGAGCTTTTAAGCAGTATTAAACTAAACATGTAATATATTGCAGCTTACTTGTAATAAATGCAAAGCATTCTCTGATTGAATGTGGAGAAGAGGCTGTTGTCAGTTGCCGCCCCCATCATCCCTCACTACACAGGTATCGGATTAGACAAATGTTGGTATCAGCACCAACACTAGTATCGGATAGATATACATACTTTTTTATTTTTATTTTTTTGATCAAAAAAAAAAAGTTTTACCTTCAAGTGGTTGTGAAGATAATACATTTTCTGTGTGCAGCAGCCCCCCCCCCCCCCCAAATGCATACCTGAGCCCTTGTTTTCTGTGGGGGGAACCCAGCTGGAGGGAGGTGCCAGGGTGGGACCCGAGAAGAGGGCTGCTCTGTACTGAAATATAACGTTTTTTTTTTTAAACAAACTAGACTTTAAAGCGGGGGTTCACCCTATTAATAAAAAAACATTTTTTTTTTTCCTCTAGCATAAAATGAGGCATAGTAGCGCGAGCTACAGTATGCCTGTCTTTATTTTTTTTTTCCCGTACTCACTGTGCAATCGTAGAGACAAGATTACGACTCCCAGCGGGGAATGGGCGTTCCTATGGAGAGAGAAGGTGATTGACGGCCGGCTCTGGCACGTCACGGTTCTCCGGAAATAGCCGAAATAGGACTTGGCGCTTCACGGCGCCTGTGCATAGTCTGTGCGCAGGCGCCGTGAAGAGCCGAGACCTGTTCCGGCTGTCTTCGGGGAGCGTGACGTGCCAGAGCCGGCCGTCAATCACCTTCTCTCTCCATAGGAACGCCCATTCCCCGCTGGGAGTCGTAATCTTGTCTCTACGATTGCACAGTGAGTAGGGGGAAAAAAAAATAAAGACAGGCATACTGTAGCTCGCGCTACTATGCCTCATTTTATGCTAAAAAGATGTTATGGAGGGTGAACCACCGCTTTAATATTGCTTTTCTAATCTAACCAAAATGCCAAAATAGCCGTGTTGTAATTGGAAGGTTCTGCTTGTATTTATGATTTGGTCACCATTTATAATTTTTTTCACATTTGATAAAAATCTCTGTAATGGGGCCACGGCAATAAAAACCTGACAGGTGTTCTACATCTTCACTCTATCTACTAGAAAAAGGTTTAGCCTTAACTCACATCAAAGTCAGACCAAAGTAGTGTAGGGACTACTTTGAAGTCGGTGCAACTCCGTTGCGCAGAGGACGCGCCCCCCCTGGTGGTCTTATATCAGCCGACGTAAAGCTATGTCAATTTGCCCAGGAGAGCCGACCTGCCTCAGTATAACTGCGGCAGCTGGTCCTCTAGAAGTTAAAAGGACAGTGTAAAAAAAATGTAATAAAAATTAAAAGTAAAGCGCTCTGTGCCACTGAGCTTGTTCTGCATGACCAAGTAGGTTTATAAAAGCTTCAGAGCATTGAAAAACGCCCTGCTCACCTGGGCAGGTGCGATGATATCAGCTGACGTCCTCATGCCTGCCAGAGGAAACGTTGACTTTTCTAATGTTCTCTTCAATAGACCTACTTTGCCTTGTGGATTTAGGCTGCATTCACACCCGTTCTGGAAGCTAGCATTGAACAGAGACTGGTATTGGTGCCAATACTAAGCTTTTGTATGAATACCTGTACTCATGCAAACGTCTTGATGCTAAAACCGATACCTTAACTAGAGGTCGACCGATATATCGGCCGATATTTGGCAGTTTTGGAGAAATCGGCATCGGCCGATTTTTCTCCAAATTTGGCCGATATTTAACATGGCCACTAGCGGTGGCCGCGGCTCCGGAGCTAGGCCGAAGCCGTGGCCTTTCCTGATGCTGTGACCGCGTCGGCAATCCGCGCATTGCCGCTGCGGTCACAGCATCAGGAAAGGCCGCGGCTTCTGCCTAGCTCCGGAGCCGCGGCCATCTTGGTACACCCAGCGCGGCGGCCCTCCTCTCTGTTTACACCCACAGAGGAGGAGGGGCCCGCGCTCGTGGGACAGACACCGCTCTCTGGTGTCTGTACTGCGGGAAGGGGGTCTGTACTGAGGAGGGGGGTGGGTGTCTATCCTGAAGGGAGGGGGTCTGTTGTACTGAGGGCGGTGACACTATTTTTTTTGCACCAGGGCCCCCTGACAGTATGCCAATAAGTGCCACTTGGCGTCCAGTACCATCTGCCAATGCCACCATCCAGTGCCAATTAGTGCCACCTTCTATCCAGTGCCAATACCAGTGCCACCTATCCAGTGCCAACTTGTATCCAGTGCCAATACCAGTGCCACCATTTAGTGTCAATACCAGTGCCAACTAAAGCAATCAGTGCCACCTGCCAATGCCAACCAGTGCCACCTGCCAGTGCCAACCAGTGCCATCTGCCAATCAGTGCTTTCTGCTAGTACCATCTTTCAGTGCCATCCAGTGCAACCTGCCAGTGCCAATAAGTGCCACCTGCCAATCAGTGCCTTCTGCTGGTGCCATCTTCCAGTGCCAATTAGTGGCATCCAGTGCCACGAGCCAGTGCCACAAACAAAACCAAAAAACGGCCTAAAATATCGGCCGCATAAATCGGCATCATATATCGGCCATCCCGATTTCTAAATATCGGCATCGGCCAGAGAAAAACCCATATCGGTCTACCTCTAACCTTAACTTTGAAAAGGGTTCCTGCACTGCTTTTTTGAGATCTCATTGCAACTTGCATTGATTTCTGTTAAATGAAAATACAAGCTGCAATGAAATCTGAGGTCCAAATCGCACTGATCTGCAGTTTTTGTAATGTGTGCTGAAGTGGCACAATTTGAAAGGCGCACTGGTGTGAACCAGGGCTTACAGTTCCTAATGATTATAAAGATATGGTAGTGTGTTTTTTGATGCATTTTATGATTTTTTTTTTAATCTGCCCAATAACAAATTGGTTGGGGAAAAAAAGCAGAACGCATTGTAATAAGCACTGTAGAAACAGATCACCAGGAAACTGTATAAGCGAAACCAGGCCTAAAGTCACATGATTCTAAAAATAGGTATTGATAATTGGCAAGTACTTGGGGGAGGAGGAGTATCAATACTTGCCCGTAAAAAAACTTGTATTGGTGCATCGCTACTGGGAACCCATGAAGAATGCAAGTTGTGCTTGCATGGTCGTTAAATCTAATGACACACGAGACGCAAAGTAAAAAAGTACATGAAGCTGTACTCCCGAAGCACATGTTTCCACTATGCAGGGTGTGAATGGGACTTTACTATCTCTTTCGTGGTCAGTGCTGAAGCATAACTACTGAGGTACCTAATGAGCCTATGAAGGGTCACTGCAGAGGTTGCCCATTATCACCAAGATGAGGACTGGTTTGTTATACAAGTTCAAATGACCTCAGGTGGTCAGGGGTCATTTATTTAGTAAGGCATGCAATTTATGGTATTGGATGGAAAAAAAATAAAAATCACTGCGTGGATTTGCATGAGGGTTTTCATGCGTTTTATGATATGATTAGATGTGGACTTTGACTAGACTATCATTTTTGAAGATATATCTTTTTTTTTTTTTTTTTTTTTGGCTAACATTTAAAAAAAGAGAAATTTGTTTACTTGGTTGGAATAAAACCCATTTACTTAAAGGGTTAGCACATAATTTTTAATACAAAATATGCATTTAAATACTGGAAGCACCTGGATGAGGATTGATGTCACTGAGCGAGTTGGGGGACTCTGCAGCAGACTTGGTGGCTATGTAGGGAATGAGGCTTCTGGAAGAAGCTGCTGGCAACTGTGGGGGTGGGGACTTTTTTTCAAGTCTGTATACCCCAACAGGGGGCTGAGCAGCCTGTTTGTAGGTACTATAGGGCTGATGGCTCTGCAGGGTGCTGAAGGCTTGATGAGGGTCTTGGCACTGCATGCCACTATGGCAGGTCGGGTGGGGATAGGAAGCTGGAAGTGACTATACAAGGATAGGACCTTGCAGCTGGATGGAGTAAGGCCGCCAGTCTGGTGGTTGCGATGCTCTGGACTTCAGTGTTCTGTCTTAGGATTTCAATCACCCAGCTCTTCCCAGGAATCGGCAGAGAGGTTCTGTGATGTCATCTGTGCCTTCCAGAGGTGTCTGAAGCCAGGTGGAGGGTGTAGCTCCTTCTCCCCCCCCCCCCCCTTTTTCATTCAAATAATAAAAATAAAAACAAAGTACAATGCCACCCCTCCTATATTAAATGATTTTTATTTATTTTTTAACTTGGTCTCCAAACTTTTCAAAGGACCAGTTTACTGCCCTTCAGATGTAAAGTGTTTTAGTAAAGGTTTGTTCGGTTATTTAAAAAAAAAAAAAAAATCATACTTGCCTCCGCTGTGCAGCTCGTTTTGCACAGTGGCCCTGATCAACGTCTTCTGGACTCCCTCGGCGGCTCCTCCCCACATCAGCTAACCCCCCTGGGAAGCGCTTTCCCAAGAAGGTTACTTTGCGGGCGCGCTCCCGAGTCCAGCACTTGTGTCCATAGACTCGGCCCCGTTGCCTGCGTCATTGGATTTGATTGACAGCAGCGTGAGCTAATGGCTGCGCTGCTATCAATCTATCCAATGAAGAGCCGTGAAGACCGGGCCGTAATCGAGTGCGTTCTCGACGCGGGACTTTTGAAGGCTCAGATAAGTAAGGGGGGGGGGGGCGGCGGCGGAAAGCTTTGGATGTTTTTTCACCTTAATGCATAGGATGCATTAAGGTGAAAAATGCTGAACCATTACAACCCCTTTAAGGGGCTGAATTGTGGTCCGTGGGGGTAGAAAATGTCCTGGGCCCAGCATCCATGAGAATCAACATTGCCTCTGGGTTGGTCAGTTACATAGCACCTGTGGTCAGTAGGGGGGGAGAATAGTGCCCCGTCATTGGTGTCGGAGGGAGGATGTATAGTGCCCCGTCATTGGTGTCGGAGGGAGGATGTATAGTGCCCCGTCATTGGTGTCGGTGGGAGGATGTATAGTGCCCCGTCATTGGTGTCGGAGGGAGGATGTATAGTGCCCCGTCATTGGTGTCGGCGGGGGGGATGTATAGTGCCCCGTCATTGGTGTCGGCGGGAAGATGTATAGTGCCCCGTCATTGGTGTCGTTGGGAGGATGGATAGTGCCCCGTCATTGGTGTCGGTGGGAGGATGGATAGTGCCCCGTCATTGGTGTCGGTGGGGGGATGTATAGTGCCCCGTCATTGGTGTCGGTGGGGGGATGTATAGTGCCCCGTCATTGGTGTCGGCGGGGGGGGATGTATAGTGCCCCGTCATTGGTGTCGGCGGGGGGGATGTATAGTGCCCCGTCATTGGTGTCGGCGGGAGGATGTATAGTGCCCCGTCATTGGTGTCGGCGGGAGGATGTATAGTGCCCCGTCATTGGTGTCGGCGGGGGGATGTATAGTGCCCCGTCATTGGTGTCGGCGGGGGGGATGTATAGTGCCCCGTCATTGGTGTCGGCGGGGGGATGTATAGTGCCCCGTCATTGGTGTCGGCGGGGGGGATGTATAGTGCCCCGTCATTGGTGTCGGCGGGAGGATGTATAGTGCCCCGTCATTGGTGTCGGCGGGAGGATGTATAGTGCCCCGTCGGTGGCAGAAATGATTGCCCAGTGTCAGTGGGAAGATTACAGTTTGGAGATCACTGATTTACACAAATATATTTTAATGTAAACTTTATATTTGTATCATGTTTGGGGGAGGGGGGTGTCTGGATTCATGTCTGTTCCGTTTTACTTGATTTGAATCCATCGTGCACAATATCTTGTAACAGCACGTATTGCCCAGGAGGTGATTGGCGGCAGGATGGGCGCTCACACACTGGCAATCTAGGTGAAGCTCGCTCGTTGTCGGGGGTCGTGCTGCCCTTTTTGAAGGCGCGTAGAATCCATCCCAGAGCGGGTCGATGGACTTTCACTGGCTGGCGGGAGAGAGGGGCGGGGCTACAGTTTAATGGCAGAGTTTGTATCCGGAAGCTGCAACATGCCAGTGACCGCCACTTCCGGGGCTTGTCCTTCCAGAGCCGTGTCACGTGCAACGGCGACATCTTAGTGCCCGGATCGAGCCGACTAAAATGGCTTCATCCAGCGGGCCCCTCCAGAAGGAGAAAGTGACCGAGCTCCGCGTTATCGACCTGAAATCCGAGCTGAAGCGGAGGAACCTGGACGTGACCGGGGTAAAGAACGTGCTGGTGGCCCGGCTCAAGCAGGTATGGGCCCAGGTGGGAGGGGAGTGTGGTGGGAAGGCCTCGTTACCGCCCAGTCAGGTCTCTTATTAGCGCTAGAGATGTGCGCAGCAGAGCCAGGCTTTGTGTGTCCCGGGGGCTGGTGTACGAGATACGGCGAGCTGTGGAGGATCGGGGAGGGGGGCGCTGTACTAGGAGAGTGATATGACAGAGATCTGCCCGACCCATCTCTGTGTGTGTGTACAGATCATCGCTGGGGCTCAGCTGCAGGCCCCGGGTACTGAGAAATGATGAAAACGTGCTCAGAATAGCATGTTTGGCAATTCTTTCTATTGACCAGAATATTCTGCCCATTGAAATGAATGCATGCTAAAAGTGTTACTTGGCCCAGGACCCTGCATTTACTATATCTGGTCTCACACAAGTATTGTACATGATTTATAAAGTGCCAACAGATTACACAGCACTTTACAGTATAAAAGGGAGACATTGTAACACTACAAGAGGACCCTGCTCAGAAGAGCTTACACTCTAATAGGGTGGGGCAAGTGGTACAAAGGGTTGTAACTGAGGGATGAGCTGATGGAAGTGATAAGATTAGTTGGAGGTGTGATAGGCTTGAAGGCCTCATTCACACTACAGGCTGTTCGGGTCCGTCTGTCACGGACCTGAACGGCCGCTCCATGCATCGCCTTGGAGCGTCGGATGTCGGCGCAGACATGTCCGCTGACATCTGACTCGATCCGATCAGCTAAAAACAGACATATGGGGGAGTCCGCCTGTGTGAATGATGCCGAAGAGATGAGTTATCAGGGATCACTGGAAGGCAGCCAGAATAGGAGATGGCTGGACAGGTTGAGGTAGAGAGTTCCAGAGGATGACTAAAGAAGCTCTGAAGAAGTTCTGGAGATGAGGGAGCTTGAGAGGGCAGTCTGGTGATGTAGCTTAGGGCAAAGCTTTGAACTGCTTTCTATGTTAGTATTTTTAGTTTAATTTGCTGAACGATCAGACACCAGTGTAGATTGGTGAAGAGGGGTGGCAAACACTGAGCGGTTGGTAAGGTAGATGAGTCTGGCAGCAGTATTCATGATGGACTGGAGAGGGCATAGCCTGTGAGAAGGGAGCTGTAGTAGTCAAGAGATAACAAGGGAGTGAGTGAATGAGTAACTTGGTGGTTTCATTTGTTTAAAAGGCACATGTTGGAGATGGTATTTAGGTGAAGTCTACAAGCTTTTGAAAATGATTGATTGAATTTGGGGCTGAAAGGACAGGTCAGAGTCTAGGACTTCACCTAGTACCCTGGCATGAGGGGAGGGATGGATGGTTACATTGATTTTTGATGCAAGAGTCATGGAGGTGGACACAGGCAGCAGGAAATATCTGCTCCGGTTTTTGAGACCTTTAGTTTAACCGGTTCCCGACCCGCTCACGCAGGTGTACTGCGGCAGATTGGCTCTCCTGGGCAAAATCCCATACATATACGGCTTTGCCCAGGAGAGCCACCGGAGGGTGAGCGCCGCCAGAGGCACCCGCTTGCTGAATTTGGGAACCGATGCGCGTGGCCGGCGGGTGCGATCGCCACGCGTGTGCACCAATCCTTGTGCCGTGAGAGGAGATAGATTGCGTTTCTACAAAGTAGGAACAACGATCTGTCATCTCTCCTAGTTGGTCCCATCCCCCTACAGTTAGAACACAGAGGTAACAGTTCACCCCCTGATCACCCCCCCTAGTGTTAACTGCTTCCCTGCCAGTGACATTTATACAGTAATCGGTGCATATTTATAGCACTGATCGCTCTGTAAATGTCAGTGGTCCCAAAAATGTGTCAAGTGTCTGATATGTCTGCCACAATAATGCAAAAAATAGCAGATCACCACCATTACTAGTAAAACAAGAAAAAAATAATGGCAAAGGAAAAATTGCGGTAATTTATAGTCCAGTGAATTGCAAAACGTGATTGCTCCAGTGTTTTCACAAGTAGTTGATTTGATCGATAGAAACAGCCAGTGATTGAATCAGAGACAAGTGCACCGTCACCTCACAGAAAACCTGCTTACCAGATAGTAAGCTGATGGCTTTAGCCCACCACAGGACTTTTTATTTAGCAAAAAGACACAACTGCTGTATGGATGTTGATGGACCTCGCAAGCCACCTATCGCAGGTTAAAGTTTGCTCCACAGATGGTGATTTTGTATTGACCCCGGAATGTGTGTGTATATATATGTGTGTGTGTGTGTGTGTGTGTATATGTGTATATATATATATATGTGTATATTATTAGTGCTGTCAAGCGATTAAAATTTCTAATCGCATTAATGTCATAGTTAACTCACGATTAATCGTGCGATTAAGGAGGTTCACCCTTTAAAACATTTTTTTTTTGTTTTCTTATTTTTTTTTTTTTTTTTTTTTTTTTTATATTAAATTGTGTTTTTATTTTTTTACATTTTGATCACTTTTATTACTGTCACAAGGAATGTAAACATCCCTTGTGACAGCAATAGGTGGTGACAGGTACTCTTTATGGAGGGATCGGGGTCTAAAAGACCTCCGAGCCCTCCTTTGCACTTCAAAGTATTCAGATCGCCGAAAACGCCCATTCTGAATACCGTGTACTTTTTTAAATCCGGCGCCATTGGCAGCCGAGAAACCCGGAAGTGACGTCATGACGCCGCTTCCGTGGTTTCAATGCGGAGACTGAATCAAAGCCGTTTACGGCTTAGTGTCAGTCTCCGCCTGGACACAGAACGCGGCGGATGGAGGATCGGGTCTCCCGGTGGGACGGGAGGCCCGGTCAGAGCGCCGAAAGGCGGCGGGAGGGGGGGATGTCCCCTCCCGCTCCTCCGGCATAACAACCGAGCGGCTTTTAGCCGCATCGGTTGTTATGTTTGGATAGCCGATCGCCCGCTCTAAACAACGGTACCGGGATGATGGCTGCAGGCATCATCCCGGTATAACCCCCGAACGCTGCCTCGTTAATCGCGCGATAAAAAAATTGACGGCGTTAACATGGGTTTGTGTTAACGCCGTTAATAACGCGTTTAACTGACAGCACTAATATATATATACCAGTGAATGTATCAGACAAGTGCACCAACACCTCAGAGAACCTGCTTGCCAAAGGATGCAGATGGCTTAAAGCCAGGTTTTTCCTTAAAGTGAAGCTCCACTTAAAGTGCCTGTTGCTAGGCAGATCGTCCTAATCTGCCACTTTCTGATCCGCGGTCTGTCGTCTTTCTTCTGCTCCTCGACTGCCTCCTGGGGAATGGGGGAGCGGTGTCTTCTGGGACCGTGTGTTGTGTGTGTGTGTGTCCCAGGAGACATCATCCATTCACGTAGCGGCTCACGCATGTGCAGAAAGTAATCGGGGTGGTGAAGCCGCAAGGCTTCACTTCCTGATTACCTCAGAGGATGGTGGCGGGGCAGCCGAGACCTGAGCATTTGCTTGGCTTCAGCTGCCGTCATCGCGGACACCCTGGACAGCTACGTCTCCTTATTAAAAGTCAGCAGCTACAGTGTTAGTAGCTGCTGACCTT
Organism: Rana temporaria; assembly: GCF_905171775.1. Lineage (NCBI taxonomy): Eukaryota > Metazoa > Chordata > Amphibia > Anura > Ranidae > Rana > Rana temporaria. The sequence goes on along the minus strand of NC_053491.1, from coordinate 75,018,476 downwards.
TTTTTTTTTTTTTTCTTTTCTCAACCGGACCTCCGCTTTAACTGGAAACGGGCATGAAACTAGTGGATGGATGATAACCTACTGGCGAACAACCAAGAACTCTGTATTAGGGTTGTCCCGATACTAGTATCGGTAACGGGACCGATACAGAGCATTTGCGCTAGTACTTGAAATCGCGCAAATTCTCCCGATGCCTAATCCAATACCTGGGAGAGAGGAAGTGTGTAATGCCTGTGTTCCTGTATAATGCTCAGACGGCGGCCATCCAGTGTATAAAAGCCGCGCCGCCTCCTCGTTTGTTATAGGGCAACACTCCCAGCAAGTGAGTAAGTGTTCTGCCTATCACAGACACCCTCTCATCCTCATACCATGGACGAGGATGTCCGTGATAGGCGGAACACTAACTCACTGCTGGGAAACTGAGTTCCCATATCACGGAGGAGGCGTGGCTTTTGTACACTGGATGGCCGCCGTCTGAGCATTATATAGGGACACAGGCATTACACGCTGCCTCTCTCTCCCAGGTATCGGATCAGGCAATCGCCTTATTCATGTAGTTTAGTTTAACAATCTGTACTGTAACCACCGATGAATCAGTCCATGTTCTCTCACACGCTATTTTTTTTTATTTTTTATTATTACATCACAGTAGAGCACAACTGCTTTGTATGAAGTATGCCAACAAGTGCACTTCATTCATCACAGATGTCACATTTCCTTTGATAGTGTGCAGATCAGGGCTGTGGAGTCGGAGTCGGGGGAAATTTTGGGTACCTGGAGTCGGCAAACAATGCACCGACTCCGACTCCTACTAAATTTAGATTGGAATAAAAAAAAAAAAAAGCAAGTTTAAATGTCCCAATTCACAAAAAGTTATAATTAATGACTTCTCTACTGTAAGAATTAAGACCAATGCATGCAGTGCCTCACGTAACCGCAAAACGAACAGGTTAAGTGACCGTGAAGAAGCATGCTTTTCATGTGCTTCACTATATGGCACGCAACGCACAATTAGGAGCTGCAATACTTATACTTTCCATAGTGTTGTGTCCTGCTTTTACAGGGAACGCAGCGTCCATGTGTAACCTAGCCTCTCACTAATAAGGGATTAAATAAATATGTTTTTTGCAGGACTAGAGAGTGAGACACTTGTATAAGTGAAGGGAATGGAGGGCCAATAGTTCAAGACTGAAGCTGTAAACCATTGGAAAAACTGCTGTCATTTAGGCTATAAAAACTTGTAAACTCCGATTGTTAGCTTAAACTTTAAACATGACTATGGGATTCTCCTAGGAAAATCATGTTTTAGAATAAATGCCCCTTCCTGGATCCTCCCACTGCCCTATGTTTTGTTTTTGTTGTAAAACAACCAAATAATGTGGTTTGTATTTTTGAACTGGTAAAGATCCTGTTCCTGATGTTTATGCCTGCTGCTACTATCCAGCCACTTGATTGATTAAAGCGGGAGTTCACCCATAAAACAATTTTCCCCTTAGATGTATGCTCGTTTTGTCTAGGGGAATCGGCTATTTGTTTTAAAATATGAGCCGTACTTACCGTTTTCGAGATGCATCTTCTCCGTCGCTTCCGGATATGGGTCTTCGGGAGCGGGCGTTACTTCTTGATTGACAGTCTTCCGAGAGGCTTCCGACGGTCGCATCCATCGCGTCACTAGTAGCCGAACGTCGGTGCGGCTCTATACTGCGCCTGCGCACCGACGTTCGGCTTCTTCCGGAAAATCGTGACGCGATGGATGCGACCGTCGGAAGCCTCTCGGAAGCGGCGGAGAAGATGCATCTCGTAAACGGTAAGTCGAGCTCATATTTTAAAACAACTAGCCGATTCCCCTAGACAAAACAAGCATCCATCTAAGGGTAAAAAGTGTTATGTACGGGTGAACCCCCGCTTTAATAAAAAAAAAATAATAAAACTTTGTTTTCATTGTGTTTGTCTTTTGCTTAAACTGTGCAATACAGTAGACTGTTGGCTTCCCAGCCAGTAGTCCTGTGGTAGGTTGCGTTTCTTTCCCTCAAGGAATGTATAAAATATATTCGCATATTAATACAGAGGAGTCGGAACATTTATTTACCGACTCCACAGCCCTGGTGCAGATAGGGCATTAGATGAGTGCTGCTAAGTACAATGTTTTCAAACCTCTTTGTATTCTAAGAACTCCAACCAGCCAAACATTTGTCATGCTAGGTGTTGGACCACAATATTACTTCCCTTTTCTCTGTCCTGCTATTAGGGCTGCAGACTGGCTGCTATCTTTTATCAAAGGACTTCTAAATGGAGACAACAGGTTTAAGGGCTTAATTGATCAACCAGCAATCCACCTAATCCTTTTAATTTCCAAAGGAGGCCCAACAGATTCCTTTTACAAGTTTTTGTCTCTGAATTTAATCCAAGTAAACAGCTTAAAACAGCAGGGGTGTCTTTCCTAGTGCAGGTTTATTACTATAAAGCCAGAACAGTACCACCTATAACTGTAGGCTGCAAAGTGCCATTTTCACATCCTGTATTGTAATTTAAACATTCTACAGTTATGGAAGAGGATGTCTGTCAGTGCAAGTATCGGTATCGGCGAGTACTTGAAAAAAAGTATTGGCACCTGTACTCGGTCTTAAAAAAGTGGTATCGGGACAACCCTACTCTGTATGTCCTGTAGGTATTGTTCAACATCTTTCAGCTGACACTCATGGTGCAGGGGGGACTTTGCAATGCTGGTCGGTGAGGAAAACCCAGAGATGTCGGTCTGTCCTCCCACCACAAGGGTGAGACCAGGCGGCTCCTGCAGATCTGCTGCAAACTAACTTTCTTCTGTGTTCAGAGAGGACCTTGATTACCCCCCCCCCCCCCCCCCCAGAGTAGTACAGTGTTTCTATGGTGACATTAAAGGGGTTATAAAGGTATATTTTTGTTTCCCTAAATAGCTTCCTTTACCTTAGTGCAGTCGTCCTTCACTTACCTCATCCTTCGATTTTGCATTTAAATGTCCTTATTTCTTCTGAAAAATCCTCACTTCCTCTGTCTGTAACTACACACAGTAAAGGCTTTCTTCCTGGTGTGGAGAAAGCCTCTTGAGGGAGGGAGGGGGCGAGCAGGAGTGTCAGGACGTCCACTAACACACAGCTTCTTTCTCTATCTGCAAAGTAGAGGGTGTCCTGACTTGCCTGTTCGCCCCCTCAAGGGAGAACGTTTTTAAGTACAGTGTAGCATGACCGCGCAATTGTCATTCAAAGTGCGATGGCGCTGAAAAATGGCCTGGGGGGGGGGCGGTGTAAGTGCCATGTAGGCAAGTGGTTAAAGAAAAGGGGGGGCGGGGTATAATTTATTTTATTTTTTTGTGTCTCTATACAGTATAAAAAAGAAAACGGGTATGAACTGTAATTGTGCATCGTGCCACCATTTTGCAGCACACACTTGTTCACATGTTACATGGCCCTAAGGTTTCTTTGCGATTCCTTCTTTCTTTCCCAGTGACAATATTGTAACAAGGATAGATGGGGAGAAGCCATGAGAACAGACAATAAAACACTACCATAATGGGGCAAAGCCAGAACCTTGTCAAAGTGCTGTAAAGGGTTTTTTATTTTACTTTCGCATTATTCTGTTCATTTGACAGCGTCGCTGTAAACATGGGGGATATACCCCATCAAGTGACATGGCAGTAAGACCTGACAGATGCCCTATTGTGCTTTTCCCTGTGCTTGCAATCAGGTAAACGCAAGTCAAATTAATAACTCGCAGGCAGACTATTTACTGCAGAAAAGACATGCTGTGTTACATCTGCATTAAAATAAACTTTCCTGCCTGCCCACAGTTCTCTTTACAGTGTGCATTCAACTGCGCATGCACAGCTTTGTTTACATTTCTGGCACAACAGCAGTGTCAGGATGACTTTCTGCTCCTACACATGTGCAGGAGTTGGACTGCATGGGCCAGTCAAGATGGCTGAAGGGCAGCTCCCCTAAGAAGCTGGGGAGGAAATGCTGCTGTCAAAGGATCTGTCAGATTTCTGCAGATTTATTTCTGCTGTAACCACCCTGGCAGTATGATTGACAGATTTTTGCTACATAGTTTTGCATAGAAATTTGGTGTTATATTGTAGGTCTGTTGTATTTGGTAATGACACACTTAAATCTGTCCGAACAAGAGTCTAGTAGACATTCCGGGTTTGAAACATGAAATTATAATAAAATAACTATAAAAAAAAAATATACTGAATTTCGGCACTATCGCTCAATTCTGCAAGTGTTCTAACTTACTATCGCTGTTTTCTAGCTGGTCTAAAAGCACTTTTGATGTAAAGGGACACTTTTTGGTTGCTATGGACAATTTCAAGTTTGCAGGCAGTAAGAAGTGTGTGTGTGTGTGTGTGTGTGTGTGTGTGTGTGTGTATGTATGTATGTATGTGTATATATATATATATATATATATATATATATATATAATATAAATTTTTCCTTCTCTCTGGACAAAAGGAAGGTGAAATGATTTGGTACAGTAATGTAATCTGTAAGATTGCAGTGTACTTTTGCATCGCAACACTCGCAGGGAACGGAGCCGGCACACAGCTTCAGGCGGAGGACACAATATAAATGTGTTTTTTTCTTAATAATAAAAAAAAAGGTTGAGGAGAGATATTTTTGCTTGTATTTCTGCACAGTGTTTATGCCTCGCTACATTTTGCAGCACATTCCCCTTGACACCTACTTGGCATGATAATGGAAGATACACTGCCATTGCACCATAACTACCTAAATGGAAAAAATAAACCCTGTTAATTGTAAAGCAATTAAAAATAAATAAATGTAGACAATACAAGTGTTATGACCCAGCTTGTGACCCCATCCTATAGGCTCTGTTCACACTGCTGCATTCCATTGTTGATCTGATTTTGTTTGAATGATGATGGTGCATCTTGGATGTGGTTTGCAAATTTTATGGGGCTGGAATTGCACCAAAGTACAGGAAACATTTCCAGAATAGTGCCATGATGAATTGCATTGATGTAACCGGGTAGTGGGTACCATTGAAAACGTCCTTTCTGTTGCCAACTTATGCGACTCAAGCTGCATCTGAAACTGCACTAATGCGAACAGGGCTTTAAAAAAAATCAAGAGCTGCACTTTTTTTTTTTTGGAAAGCTGGAGAATCTAAAACTCTCAGGGCAACACTGCAATGGTAGAATGTGCAGAAGAGCATACTAGCAGGATTTGGGTATATAGACTTCCCCAGTATCCCAAAAAAAACCCAGCTTAGGTGAGCCTGCTAGAAGTCAGGTTCTGCTTTAGGCATACACTTAAACCTCCAGAAATATAACATTTTATGAAAATTATCTACAAATCTGTTTAATACAAGAACTAAAGTGCAAGTATGTAGAATTATTTAAAAATTTTCCTGCTGCATGGATACGTTTTTATAAGCAGCCCGAAGTTGGGCTTTAATATTTAAGTGTTTGTAAAGGTTCAGATTATTTTTATTTTTTCTCTCTCTAACATGCTTACCTGCTCTGTGCAGTGGCTTTGCACAGAGCACACCCGATCCACTTCTTGGGTCTACTTCCGGTGCTCCTGGGTCTCCCCCTGCTGAGTTCTCCCATAACAAGCCGCTTGCTCTAGGGCCACTGTGTGCTCATTCCTGAGACACGGAGCACGGCTCGGCTTCGCACTCATCACTGGCTGTGATTGACAGCAGCAGGAGCCAATGGCTTCCACTGTTGTCTCAGCCAATGAGGGAGACATCTGGGAGAGCTTATGCTCTTGTGCACATTGCTGGATCGGGCTCGGGTAAATATTAAGGGGGGTGACCGAGAGGACAGCAGCACATAAGCTTTTACATTTATGCATAGAACCACTTTAGGTGCACTGTGTTTTTGCTCCATTGTCTGTCCAAATTTAAGAGGTCGTTTTTCATGGGTACAAATTACACAAGTAACCATGTCATTACAAAATCAGACATGCCTGAAATAAGAGGCTGCACTTAACTTGCTTTTCTGACCTGTGTCTTAAAACACCACCAGGCTGCTGCCCCATAGAAGCTGCAAATATTCTAATTGGGCTAATTTAAAAGGTGTGTGTGTGTGTGTGTGTGTGTGTGTGTGTGTGTGTGTGTGTGTGTGAATGTTTCCCCCAAAGAATTGCGCTAGTAAGACTAATGCGCAGATGCGGTGTGACAAAGTATTGCAATTTTTTTTTTTGGCTGGTTCACCCCTCCCCTTTTTTTATAGTTTTTATATTTTCTGAATGCAATAAAATGGTAGTTGTAATTTTTCTGTGACATATTGATGCAGATGTTTATGAAATTACAGATTCTTTAACCTTCATTGTTGTAATTTTTCTTTACAGGCAATTGAAGAAGAAGGTGGTGATCCTGATAATGTTGAAATAAGTCCTTCTGCAGATACTCCTCCTACAAAAAAACTATTGAAGAACAAGGGTATGTATCGGGTCTTTTCAGTCTTTTCTTCTACCTTTCTCCAGAGTTTTTGACAGTTCAGAGTTGTGATCAGAGTTGGCACTGTGTTTTTAGGCTGCTTTCACATTGGGCAGCGGAGGTGTGGTGACTGTATAGCCACGCTATTTTTAGCGTCGTATTTACCGCGATATTCGGTCGCTAGTGGTGAGGTTTTAACCCCCGCTAGCGGCATTACCGCGGTTTCCCATTGATTTCAATGGGAAGGCGTGGTATAGGAGCGGTAAACACCCTGCTCCTATACCGCTCCAAAGATGTGGCTAGCAGGACTTTTGGAGTGGCCCTGCTACCGCACCGCTTCAGTGCGAAAGCCTGATTTTTTTCATGCGGTATAGCAGTGCTATTTTTAGCGCTGTACTGCATCAAAAAACGCCTTAATGTGAAAGGGGTCTAAGGATAAAGTTTGTGTGTTACTTTTTTTTTTCACAAAAAAACATGTTATACTTGCCTGCCCTGTTGCAGTGGGTTTGCATTTGCTCCAATCAAATCGCCTGGGGGTCGAGTACAGAAACCTTTTTAAAAAATCTTTCTGTGCCGAGTTGCATTTATATGAACAGACACCATTGAAAACAATGCGATTTTCATTATCCTGCGATCTGTGCTTTTCAAGCCTCTGAAATCACACGAGTGTGAACCAGACCTTTTAATCACTTGGCACAGCGCCTCCCTCCCCCATTGTTAAAGCTTTCTGCTTTTCTTTGAGTGCCTATTATTTCTGCTGGCAGCTTTTTCTACATCCTTTTATTTAGCTACCAGTGAGGAGCGAAGGGAAATATGTAATTGACAGACAGCTTTAAGTCGGCTAGTGCTACTTGTGACATTAAAGATGGCAGCAGTCTCAGGCCTTTTAGATCTTTACACAAGGGGGCTTTTATAATTGAATAACAAACCTAAAATAAGTTAAATTCAGGAATAATCTTATGGGAAGACGTGAATGGTCTGGTGACAGCTTCTATTTAGTTTGATTTGTCATGTTGGGGTAAATCTTACAATGGGGATCCTTGTACTGATCTGGTACTTTCACTTATTAGAGAGATGTCCTCTGCTTATTTCCAGCTTGGGTAGTGAATGGAGATTTCTCTAATGGGACACAGGCAACAAAAAAGTGAAGGGATTTAACATTATATATGTTTATATATTGAAGCTTTCTTTTTTTAATTCTGATCTCACATTCATGCACACATTCAAATCTGGATACACTGCTCATTTTCTGTAGCTGGAATGACTGGTGCATGTGAAAATCAGCCGTAGCCATCCATGACTCTTCTTGGCTAGTGATTATGTGCAGTGTTTCAAATCATGATCTTTTTGTCCCTAACCACAAGCAGTGGCTGTCCGCTTGGAATACTGCATTGTGGACTGAGTAGCTGCATCTTTGTACCTACCTGTCGTTTCAGCCATAGGAATTTTTAGTTTGTTTGCCACTGGAGTTCACGGCGTGTGCCATTACCCATGTCAAATGCACATTTTCACCAGCACACAGACCTGTTGCACTGTCTGTCATATGATCTTTCTTCAGTAATGATTTGAACATTATTGACGAATGTGCATTTGATCTGATGTTGCTTATTGCAGTGCCCATTACTCCTAAAGCCTTATCCAGGAAAGTGTGATTGGAATATTGATGATGATCATCCATGTGATTGCACACTAAATCTTGCTTTCTAAAGATCTGTTTTTGTGCTCCAAATTACAGGCAAGAAGCAGGAGGCTGACGAATCTGGGTGCGAAGCTTCTATGGAAGAAGATTTAGTTAAGGTAAAATTATATACAAAATGCTCTAATCCGTAATGAAGAATTTAACATTTCTTTTGAAAAGAAAACAAATAATGGAAGTTATTTTAATTTTAAATCTACACAGTGACATGAATTTTGTTTTAAATATTGCAATGTTTAAGGTTGGCTATGCATTGGAAATAGACTTTCATCCTGTTCTCAGAGGCTAAGCTTTCTTATTGAAAGAGAAGGGTTATGGGAAATTTGTTTACAGAAGCTAATTCTATGAAGATTCTCTCAAAGTATTAGAGTTATTGAACAGACCTAAGAGACCATCTTATTATGTTCAAGTTTACACTATTTTTGTCACGTTTTCTTTCAATTAAAATTCAGTGAATAGGCTAGTGAACTTATTTATTGCATGAATTGTAGACACAACCTATGATTTTTCATACAAGCTTAGTGGGGACACCGTAGAGCAAGATATGTTTATGCCTTCAGCTTGTATAAGGCTCCATTCACACTTGAGCATAGCAAATTAACAGATTATATATATAGGCATTTTACAAGTGTGTTTTTTTTTTAGCCAAAAGAATGGCCTAGGGGAAGGAGAGGGGGAGGAATTTAGGGGCTCCGAGGAGGGTGTCCTGTTTAAGTTAACCTTACAGATAGTTCTGTAAAGGTGAACTTGCATTTTAATTGAGCGCGCTGAAGTTAGAAGCTGTCCACTAATCACAGCTGCACCAGATTTTTCATTCTCCAGTTTTAGTAAACCAGCCCCAGTGTGTTTCAAGCTTTGAAGCTTCTAAAGCACCATTTTTTTCCTTCCAGTTTGGAGAGATTAAAAGTCTTTACTGCTGAGGCAATGGCTGGGGCGGTGGCAGGAATTATACCTCTGTCCCTTTTTTTTTTTTTTTTTTTATATGGAGCTACCCACATGCCCAATGCAATTGCCCAGCAAAACCCATGCTATGCACACCGTTGGCTTGCACTAGTGCAGGTTTTTTTAGGGGTTATGTGCAGGCAGTAAGTGTGCTCTATACCTGTCAAACACTCTCTGAAGAGTATTTAAAATGCTCTTCTGAGTGAAAAACTAGTGTGAACGATCCCTAAAAGCTTGCTGTGTACACTGCTTTTGAACAAGTTGAAGCTTTTAAGGTTGTTCTGTTTACCTTACAAATGGGGTTAACTAGTAAGGTTGGCATGTAAGCTTGCTGCTTTGACCTAGTTCGATTGAAGGGCAGCAGCTTTTCTGTCATGTTAAACTGCAACTAGAGAACCATTTAGTCTTGGTCTAAACTCCAGGATCTGCATCCTGTGGATAATCTGCTTTCCTGATGCATTGCATGACAATAAAAGATATTGCATGCAGGAAATGTAGTTTTCAGATGATGATTTCCCCTATTCCACTGGGTTTTCTTGAATCCAAGTCTTTGATTAACTGCACATATTTAAAGAGGAGCTGCAGTCTGCTCACATAATTAGAAATAAAAACATCTTTGCCATTCTGAAGCTTCCCTCCAACCACTTTGCATCTTTTTATATATACTGTGATTCTGTACTTGCCTAATGTGCTGCAGAAATCTCCCTCCAGTGAGTCTGGCTGCAACCATTTTCACGGGGAAGCCGAAGCTGCTGCGTCTTCAATTCCTGGATTTACAGACACACCTCCAGCCCCCCCCCCCCAACGAACTATGCATGTCATGTCCTTAGGCTTTGGACCAGACAAAGGAATTGGACTGTATAAAGTATTTACTGGCAGGAAAAAAAATGTTTTACTATCCCGAGTTAAAACAAGGGCAGAAAATTTAATGGGTGGAAAGATGAGATGACTGAAGGTTAGCTTTAAATGGGGCTACCTTTTTTTTGATTAATGGAAGACCCTGTTTAAAGCCATTGTACACCCAAACTTGACACTTTTACCTACAGGCAAGCCTATAATAAGGCTTACCTGTAGGTTAAATTAATATCTCCTAAATTTATACGGTTTAGGAGATATTCCCTTTGCATGCGCTTTGAATGCCCGGGTGAAGGTCCTGCAGATGCTGCTGGACCTTGCCGGGAATTAAACTATGTGGCACATGTGCGGGAGTGACGACAGCGACGGAGCCGCGAACCCGGAAGACACGACGAGGGCAAAATGTCAGCATCCTCGGCGTGGACCAGGCTCCGATACGGGGGCTTCGTTCTGAGGTATTTCATAATGAGCTAATATGCGCTGTATACTTGCTCATTATGCTTTTTGTCTTCCAGGGTTTTTCTTCTCCTTTTTTTTTTTTTTTTTTTTTGTGTGCGAGTATACAACCGCTTTAAATGTGTAGGCTAGCTGGGGTCTCTGTTCTTGCACTAAAGCTGATAAACTAAAGTATCTAAGCGGCTTCAAGGCTACTGAAGAATGATGAATAACTCCTCATTTAGCTCTAATCCATTAAACTCAAACCCTTACAAAGAAAAAATAAGAAACCGCGCTAGTATCCTCCCACCCTCTAACCCCAGGCAGCAGCTGGCGTGCGATAACACAAAAGCAAAAATAAACAAAAAAAGCCGCGCCATCTTTTTTTGTTTATTTAAACTCAAACCCTTGCCAGAACAGCAGTGCAGAAGAGGGTACTACCACTAGTGAAGGTAGAAATTCCAATGGACATTGGTTTCCTATGGTTGGTGTAGACCAGGGGTGGGCAATCTCGGTCCTCCAGCTGCAGTGAGACTGCAAATCCCATCATGCCTCTGTCTCTAGGAGTCATGCCTGTGATTGTCAGGGTCTTGCAATGTCTCATGGGACTTGTAGCTTCAAAACAGCTGGAGGGCCGAGTTCGCCCTCGCCTGGTGTAGACTATCTAGATAACATCAAGTGGACATTTCAACAAGACCTCTTTCCAAACGTTACAATATGTTTCAAAGATGTGAAAATGAACTGTCCTATATTTACTTTGTCTACACCTGCCACGATGTCCTGGTTATCCTTCACCATTTTGCGTTTATTTCATACTTTTGTTTTTTTTTTGTCTGCATTTTGGCTCTGTAAGAGAAACCCGAAACAACATGGGGATAATGTAGGGGAAGGACTTCTGTTCACATTTTAGAAAGGTTATAAGGCTTAAAAGTGCTTAAAAAAAGTATCCTGTATACAATTGAGTAACATGCCCAAAAAGGTAACTAGCATGATCGGCACCAGATTATAATCTTCCAAGTTTGTAATAAGTTGGCAAACAAATTCCGACCCACTTGCAGTTAAAGGGTAAGCAAGGTTTTCTCAGAACATATGAGATTCACATTGTTTGCCTTTTTCAAAAAAGGAATTTGAGCTGGAGTCTCAAGATGTAAGTGATCAAGATGATAGTGATGATGAAGTAAAGGATACTGAGGAGCATGATGAAGAAAATTCTAAGTCTGTCACAGTGCTATCCCCAGAAGGCATGACGTGCAATGAATCGCAGCCTGTCCCTGCAGAAGAAGACTCTGAAAAAGAACCTCAAAACCAAGTATGCTGAGTGGTTACTTTGAAATCACAGTACAATCATAGATTTACTTCGTGGCTGCAAATTGAGTTTTAAATTGCTCTGCTGTGGGTGTTTTGTGGATATGAACAAAATGGGTATCGTCTATATAAATTAGCTTTTTCTTTTGTGTTTGCTTTGAAAATCTTAAAACTGAAAAATTCTCTTTGGCTTCGGGATTCTGCTTTTATTTTTTCTGATTTCTTTAATTGTATGAAGCTTTGAAACTTTTGCATTGGGGAAATTACCCTTTTCAATTCCTTTCCTATAGACACAACAGTAATGTAGCAGAAATCTATGCAAAATGTCACTTGTTTCAACATCTCCCTAACAGTGACACAATTACCAATTCAAAATATAAATATTTCTTTGTATATTAAAGCGAAGTTCCATCCAAAAAATGGAACTTCTGCCTTAAGTACTCCTTGTGTGCCCTTACATGCCACGTTTGGCATGTTATTTTTTTTGGGGGGGGGGGGGGGGGGGGGGTGGATACTTTTGAAGGGGACTTCCTGTCCCACTTCCTCCCATGGGCCGCCTAGGTGACTCCTCCCTCTCATTGATATTCTGGGGCATGTGACAGGTCCCAGAAGATTGCTGTTAACTGGGAATGTTGGGCACAACTCGCAAATGCGCTGTGTGCCTGGCCAGGAAGCCGAAAGCTGTCACGACCAGGTGGCTATGACGGCGCTGATGACTTTTAATAAACAAAAGCCAGTAACTCCACTTTAAAGAGATGAAGAATTTTTTTTTTTTTTTTTAGTAATTGAAGTCAAACATTGAAACTCATATTTATATAAATTACACACAGATTGATGTATTTAAAAAAATTATTTCTTTTAATTTTCATGATTATTGTTTTACAGCTAGTGTAAACTCAAAATTGATTATCTCAGAAAATTAGAATTTTACATGAGACCATTTAAAAAAATATATATTTTTAATCAAATGTTGGCTCACTGAAAAATATGTCCATGTATAGTATGCACTGCTGCACGAATAATTGGTAAAAAAAATAAATAAAAAATTGATCTTGGTTCACTTCATGTTTCCCTCTGCTGACCAGCTTTATGGATGATTTCATTTGCCAGCAGGACTTGGCACCCGCCCACACTACCTAAAGTACCAATACCTGGTTTAATCCTCACGGTATCACTGATTTATTGGCCAGCAAACTCGCCTGACCTAAACCCCATAGAGAATCTGTTGGGTGTTTTCAAGAGGAACACGAGATACCAGACCCAACAATGCAGATGAGCTGAAGGCCGCTATCAAAGCAATCTGGGATTCCATAACACCTCAGCAGTGCCACAGGCAGATCGCCTCCATGCCACACTGCATTGATGACCCGACCAAGGAGCGCGTGCATACTATACTGTACATTGACATACTTTTCAGCAAGCGAACATTTCTGTAATTAAAAATCCATTTATTGGTCTTGTGTAATCTAATTTTCTGAGATGGCGAGTTTTGGGTTTTCACTAGCTGTAAGGCATAATCCTCAGAATGAAAAGAGTAATGCTTGAAATCCTATCACTCTGTGTGTAAAGCATCTTTATAAAATAAGTTTACCTTTTGAATCCAATTACTGAAAATACCTTTTTGATTTTTAGATTTGTGTGTCTCTATGTACATACACATGTCCACCCCCGTCACACAGCTCGGTCACATTTGTGACAGTTCCTGGTTTCTTGCCTTTATCTCCAGCATGCTCATTGGACAAAGAACCAGCCTTCTCACACCTCTAGTAAGCAAAGAGGTTACATTTAAGGCAGCAAAGGTTAACTGGGAACAAGTAGGGTGATCTTCTGGGTGTGCAGTTTGGAAGAGAAATTGTGTTCAGCCATACATTTTTTTTGGGCAGGAAAAAAAACCCCTTGATTTGTTGGTGTGCATAGGGTTTTGCTTGTAACTCCACTGTAAGCTCTTGCGGTATGGCTCACACGAGTTCCCTATGCTTTTTGCAGCTTTTGAGATGTATGCATTTGATTTTATTGCCTATGCACATAAGCTGTGTGTTTTTTTTTTTTTTTGTTTTTTTGCCCCTAATTTTTTGAATTTTTACTGTACATATGGTCTTTTGATGGTATATTGGAGTTATATGTTATATTTCTTTAAAATCATTGGTTTGCTGGATTTTCATGTTATACAAAAAACGTGTAGCTGGCTGGAGAATGTGTAGGTGTGACGAACATCTTAAAAGACCTAAAGCCCCTTGCACACAAGCTGAATGTCTAGTGGCATCTGCAGGTTCAATAGAAACCAGACAGCATTTGGCCCGCAGGTCTGACAGAAGCTAACTTCCATCGAAGGAGTGGCTAAGAATAGGAGTGGCGTTGTCTGGGGCTGTCCCCTCCTGTCAGGGCACAATAGAACAGCGGGGGAGATTGCTGTACCAATCAGTTTGTCAGTACAGCACATTTTAAAGGAATATTTTATCTTCATGACTCCACTTGGGAATCGGGCAGCTAATTTGCTTTTAATTGGGATCCCATCCGACTGCATGTTTAAATTTGCTTTCTACATGAGTTTAAAGGGAAAAACCTTTAAGGCCTCATGCACGCTGGACTTTTTTGGATGTTTTTACACTAGCTGTTTTTGTCTTCGAGCGTGTTCAAACTCCCCATCATGTTAGCCTATGTGTCTATGCGCACACACGGCTGTTATCGGCGGTTTTTGGCTGGGGTGGGTTCTCAGAGGAGCTTTTTGGCTGTTTTCAGCTGTAAACACGCTCTAATGTCAAACACCTATAAACACTTAAATGTGACCCGCCTGTGTTTTTGGACGTTTTTGATCCATTGAGGATTTTTTTTTTTTTTTTTTATTAAATAAACATGGAAAAATGCTATTTGAAAAATGTTGAAAAGCTACTGGCGTTTTTTTCTTTAACGTCCATTCTGCATGAGGCCTAAAATGTTTTTAAAAAAGGTATCTGATAAATTTGTAAACGTGCTTTTGTTATATAGTTGGGGGGGAGGATATATAACTTTTATTTGTAATATACAGTTCAGGCTAGGATAATTTTTTTTTTTTAACCCAGCAGGCCAAGCTATAAAAAAGCTTGCATATCAGAACACATCAGCTCAGCAGGGGAGGTGGTTAAACAACCCACCCCATAGCCAGCCAAACCCCCTAATGTCATGTAAATACAGTTTCTTGCATTGTACAGTAGGGAAAAATATTTGATCACCTGCAGATTTTGCACGTTTGCTCACTTACAAAGAAATGAAGGGTCTATAATTTTATTTTTTTAATCGTAGGTGTATTTCAAATGATAGACAAATATCAACCACAAATGAGTTGCATTTCATTGGGTAAAATAAGTATGGCTAGGTCACTCCCTGACATTGATGTGCTTCCTCAGCCAATCCTTTGTTGCCTTTTGGGTCACGCTCATGCTGGAAGACCCATCCATGACCTATCTTCAGTTTTCTGGCTGAGGGAAGAAAGTTTTCATCCAAAATGTTACAGTACTTGGGTCCTGTCCATTTGCCCCTTAATGCGGCAAAGTTGGTCTGTACCTTTTTTTAGCAGAGAAATGCCCCCAAAGCATGTTTCCACCTCCCAAGTTTGACTGCAGGGATGATGTTCTTGGGGTCATGGTCAGCATTTTTCTTCCAAACATGGCAAGTCCCCCTCCTCAAGAAGGCTTGTTTACAGTCATGCCAATTACCATCAAAATGATTCAGAGAAAGGACTGGGAAAAAGTACGGTGGTCAGATAAGACCATAATTGAGTTTTTTGGCGTTACCTGGCCACTCCATGTTTGGAGGAAGAAAAATGCTGACCATGACCCCAAAAACGCCATCCCCACAGACAAGCTTGGAGATGGAAACATGATGCTCTGGGGCTGTTTCTCTGCTAAAAGGTACAAGCCTACCTTGCTGCATTGAGGGACCAATGAACGGGGCTATGTATTGTAAAATCTTGGATGAGAACCTTCTTCCACTGAAGATGGGTCATCAAACTTTTTAAAGCACTTGTTAACCTAAAAGAGAAACGGATCCTTGTTCCCCTGACGTGGATGTAAACCCTCGCATATACCCAGTGAAGTGAACAGCCTCAGATGATACACAAGATATATATGTGTATCTTCAGTTTTATGTACAGTTTAGAAAGCCCACAGTGTATCACGGCTGCTGAGCCTTAACACAACGGTCAGCATATGTGCCTCTGTCATCCGCAGCCTTGCTCTGTCCTTTCCTTTGTCCTCTCCCCCCTCCCTTTCTGTCTGCTTGTGTCAGCGCCCACCCCCTCCACTCCTGCTGCTCTCATTAATTTAATATAAAATGCTCTTATCCCCTCTGTAATATAACAAGTGCCTATTAAATAAAAAAATATTCTATCTGTACCTATAACACAGCGGCTTTCATCGATCACATGACTCCTTGGCCCTCTCTCCATCCTCCCTGGCAGCTGTCGGCCCGTCAGAGGAGAGATGTATAACATGGGCACTTATTATTACAGAGGGGATGGGAGCTTTTTATAGACGTGGGTTAACAACCACTTTAAATTTAGAGAAGATCCATTAAAGAGTGGGCCAAAATCCCTCCTGATATGTCTGCGGACCTGATAACCAACTACAAGAAATACCTTACCTCTGTGCAGGGTTTGACAAATTTGCTTGGAATCTAGGAGCCAGCTAAAAAAGTTAGGAGCTAGAAAGCGAACACATACGTGAGTAGCGCCCGCATATGTAAACGGTTTTCAAACCACACATGTGAGGTATCGCCGCGATCATTAGAGCGAGAGCAATAATTCTAGCTCTAGACTTCCTCTAACTCAAAACATGCAACCTGTAGATTTTTTTTTAAACGTCGCCTATAGAGATTTTAAAGGGTAAAAATTTGTCGGCATTCCACGAGCGGACGCAATTTTGAAGCGTGACATGTTGGGTATCAATTTACTCGGCATAACATTATCTTTCACAATATTAAAAAAAATTGGGATAACTTTACTGTCTTATTTTTTAATAAAAAAAAGTGTAATTTTTTTTCACAAAAAAACGCGCTTGTAAGACTGCTGCGCAAATACGGCGTGACAAAGTACTGCAACGGTCGCCATTTTATTTTCTAGGGTGTTGGAATAAAAAAAAAATATATAATGTTTGGGGGTTCTAATTAGAGGGAAGGAGATGGCAGTGAAAATAGTGAAAAATTACGTATTAGAATTGCTGTTTAACTTGTAATGCCAACGGCCACCACCAGATGGCCCCCACCTCCCCAAAGCTGCGGCCTTAATTACCGGCGGGCGCCAGGTCACAATTTCTTGTCGCAATTGCGTCCTGGCGCCCGGAGATTGTCCGCCCCTGCCTCTGTGCTTGCCTATAAGTGTTTCTCCACCAAGTACAAATTTATTGTTTGAGGATCAAATACATATTTTGCTCGCTGAACGGCAACTTAATTTAGAACATTTGTATCGTGTGTGTGTGTTTTTTTTTTTTTTTTTTTTTGTATTTTTGGTTGATATTCTGTCTATCACTTAAAATACACCTATAGTAAACATTATAGACCCTTATTTTTTTTGTAAGTGGGCTAGCTTACAAAATCTGCAGAGGATCAAATTTCCCCACTGTAGCATATAATGTAAAGCATAGAAACCATAACTGCAAATGATACACAAGACTTGGCAAGTTGCCGGTCTCAGTACCTGCCAGTTATGTCACTTCTACCTACATCACATTTTGCTCATGCCCAGCAGCATCCTGACATGTTTCGTCTGTATCGTCTTTTTCATGAGCTATCTTTTCTAGGCATTAACCACTTCCATACCGGGCACATATACCCCCCTCCTGACCAGGTGAAATTTCAGCTTCCGGCACTGTGTCGCTTTAACTGACAATTGCGCGGTTGTGCGACGTGGCTCCCAAACAAAATTGGTGTCCTTTTTTTCCCCACAAATAGAGCTTTCTTTTGGTGGTATTTGATCACCTCTGCGGTTTTTATTTTTTGCGCTATAAAACAAAAAAAGCAACAATTTTGAAAAAAAATTCAGTATTTTTTACTTGTTGCTATAATAAATAGCCAAATTTTTTTTTTCCAAATTTTTTTTTCTCAGTTTAGGTCGATACGTATTCGTCTACATATTTTTGGTAAACAAAAAAAAAAAATCGCAATAAGTGCTTACAAAATATGGGACAGAATTAATAATATTAATAATAATAATAATAATAATATTTTTATTTTTTTTACTAGTAATGGCGGCGATCTGCGTTTTTTTTTTATTGGGACTGCGACATTATGGCGGACACATCGGACACTTTTGACACATTTTTGGCGCCATTCCCATTTATACTGCGATCAGTGCTATAAATAAATATGCACTAATTACTGTATAAATGTGACTGGCATTGAAGGGGTTAACACTAGGGGGTGAGGAAGGGGTTAAATGTGTAGCCTGGGTGTGTTCTAACTGTAGGTGGAGGGGGGGTGACTGGGGGAGGTAACCGATCTGTGTCCCTATGTACAAGAGACACAGATCGGTCTCCTCTCTCCCCTGACAGGACGTGGAGCTCTGTGTTTACACACAGAGCTCCACGTCCCTGCTCTGTCACTGCTGATGGTGGGTGCCTGGCTGACATCGCGACCGCCAGGCACGCGCATCGGCATCTCGGGGGCGCGCCTCCGCCGGCGCGCTCGCGCGCCCCCCAGTGGCCGGAGGAATCCAAGACGTCAATTGACGTCCTGTTGAGTTTCCAGAGCCACTGTGAAGCCGTCATTTTACATGCGGCCGGTATTCTAGTGGTTAAGGACTAAACCTGCTGGGATGCTGTTGGGCATGAGCAGGAAGTGACGTCAGACTTTTGGTCGGGCGTGGTTGTGCCGATCCTCATCTGGCATAATTTGTCTGGATTTTGGGAGTATTTGAGGCCTTGCATACCCTGAACCTTTTGTCTCATCACCATGCAATATATATTATAAAGGACATGCTGGGAACAGTCCTGCTGTAAAAGATGCCCCTAGCTCATGCTGTTAACTGATTGGGGGGGGGCTGCTTGCTGCCATTGTATATCCCTGTATGTTGTGGTCGTTAAGGTACTTGTCTAATAGTTGATCAAAACTATCGATGCCACCACCTGTGGAAGGTTATTCCACATCCTTGCCACTCTTACAGTAAATTACCCTCTACAGATTTTAAGGTTAAACCCTTTTTCTGCTAATTTTGAGTGGTCTCGTGTCTTAACCACTTCAGCCCCGGACCATATTGCTGGTCAATGACCCTGCCACTTTTTTGCGATTCCGCACTGCGTCGTTTTAACTGATAATTGCGCGGTCGTGCGACTTGGCTCCTTTTTTTCCCCACAAATAGAGCTTTCTTTTGGTGGTATTTGATCACCTCTGCAGTTTTTATTTTTTGCGCTATAAACAAAAATAGAGCGACAATTTTTTTTCTATAATAAATATCCACAAAATATATAAAAAATAAACTTTTTTTCCCTAGTTTAGGCCGATATGTATTCTTCTACATATTTTTCGTGAAAAAAATTTGCAATAAGCGTTTGACGGTTTGTGCAAAAGTTATAGCGTCTACAAAATAGGGCATAGTTTTATGGCATTTTTATTATTTTTTTTTTTTTTACTAGTAATGGCGGCGATCAGTGATTTTTATCGGTACTGCGGCCTTATGGCAGACACTTTTGACACATTTTTGGAACCATTGGCATTTTTAATAGCGATCAGTGCTATAAAAATGCATTGATTACTATAAAAATGCCACTGGCGAGGAAGGGGTTAACACTTGGGGGGCGAGGAAGGGGTTAACACTTGGGGGGCGAGGAAGGGGTTAACACTTGGGGGGCGAGGAAGGGGTTAACACTTGGGGGGCGAGGAAGGGGTTAACACTTGGGGGGCGAGGAAGGGGTTAACACTTGGGGGGCGAGGAAGGGGTTAACACTTGGGGGGCGAGGAAGGGGTTAAGTATGCTCCCTGGGTGTGTTCTAACTGAAAGGGCGGGGGACTGACTCGCTCTGTAACGAGCGATCGTGGTTGCCCGTCAGGAGCAAGGACGAGCCGGGGGCGCGCTTCCAGCACCGCGCACGCACCCCTATTGGCTGATCTGCGAGATGACATATACCTACGTCGTCTCGCGCAGCGGAGCTGACCTGCCCCTGTATAACTGCGGCGGCTGGTCAGCAAGTAGTGCAACTCCCTTCCGCAAAAAAAGTTTTCTCCCTATTGTGAGTTCACCAGTGCGGTATTTGTAAATTGATATCATATTCCCACTCAAGCATCTCTTCTCAAGAGAGAATAAGTTCAGAGGTCGCAACCTTTCCTCATAACCAACATCCTCCAGACCCTTTTTTTAGTGTTGTTGCCCTTTGTACTCGCTCCATTTCCAGTACATCCTTCTTGAAGGCTGGTAACCAGAACTGGTCAGCATACTCCAGGTGTGGCTGGAGTCTTGTAGAGTGGGAGAATTCTTGTTTTTGGTCCCCTTTTTAATGCATGTCAGTATTCTGTTTGCTTTGTTAGGCTCACCAATGGCATACAATGCTAAGCTGCTGCCATCATCTACTAGGACCCCCAGGTCCATCCTAGATTCCCCCAGAGGTTCTCCCCACCGTGCATAGATTGCATTGATATTTTTGCCACCCAAATTTTTCTACATTAAACCTAATTTTCCATGTAGTTGCCCACCCAATTAATTTGTTCAGACCTTCTTGCAAGGTTTACACATCCTGCAGAGAGAAGTTATTGCCTTGCTTGGCATTGTCCGCAAATGCAGAGATTGAATGATGGTTTACCCGATCCTCCAGGTAGTTTGTGAACAAATTAAGATTGGTCCAAGGACAGAACCCCCCCCCCCCCTGGGGTACCCCATTACGAGTACTCCCCATCAGTATCACTGGTTAATCTTGGAGTTTTCATTCTCCTTTTGACTGTCTTATGAAGCTGCATGACTCCTGTCTGTCTGGACAGCACTGAATGACCCTGTGCCAAAAAAGCCCCAAAAATCTATTACTGCACAACAAACTGAGCACGTGCAGACTTGCCACTGCTGCTCTGTACTTTGGCTAATTGATTGAGGACAGCTAAAAAAGGGGAGGATCAGAGAAGTCAGGATTAAACAGCCTTTTTACACAATGTGGAAGATTAACCCCTTAGGTTCCACAGTGAGTATAAAGAACATGCTTTACTGCATTTACAGACTGATTTCACTGTTGTGGGTTTAGTAACACCTTAAGAAACAAACAGGCACATCACCATTTCTTTCTTTGTGATTTCTACTCTGCCAGTTTGTGGCCCTGCCCTTTTTAGCTATGTGTCTGCACTTTGGGTATTCATCAATGTGCTGTGTTTGCATTACTGTGCACATGTTGCATCTATTAGGGGATGTCTAGATTACCTGTTGATGGGGTAGTTGATGTGTACTCTGTTGGACAACTTGTCTGGGACTTTCCAAATGTTACAGTGGCTCAGATGGATCCCGAACCTTCAGAAATTGGTTTCTGGAACAATTTGCAGTATCTGGACATGGCTCAGGCCAAAGTATTTCCTGGGCACCATTTTAAAGGCAGAGGATTTGGTCATCATTTGAGCCTCATGTGTCAACATCCCGGAGCCATAAATTATTTAGTTCTCTCAGCAATGTTGGACCATCCTGTTTTGAAGGTCACCCGGTCTGGATTCAGTTGGACATTTTATAAAGCAGTGTTGAACATCCTTCATGTAGGAACCAGGAAGCCAGATATGTTTCTGTGGCAGTAGTTGTAGATGGGATCCTGTCTTGGGTAGAGCGTCACATTCCCAGCTTGTCTGCCCGCAGGCCAAGTTGTGAATTTGCACAGAGGGGTTTTGGAACCCAGATGTAAGCCATTTTCAGGTACAGGAATGCTCCAGTTCTCTATGCCATTTCCCCGCCCCCCCCCCGAAGCCGCTTCTTCCTCTGATTTTTGAGGATGACGTTTAAGGGCATTTTCTTAATTCTGATTGCTTGGCTCTGGCCTAGACATATGTGGTACGCCAACCTCGAGAGACATTGCCTGGCCCTTACAGTATTGTTATTATTGAACTCAAGGACCCAGATTTAACCGCATAGCTATTGTAGACTAGGTTTGGAGAAAGTTTCGAAATGTGAGGTTCCTACAATGCTAAAGGCTACTTCTCTTCTGGGCTATCGTAAGATCTGGAAGACATTTGGTGTGCGTCTGTTTTTTCCCACCATAGTGTTTTCTCTGTGGAAGAATGCTCTCCTTCCTGTGGCTGGGTCTAGACCAGCCTTTTGACTGTCGGCAGAATCAAGGGCAAGGATTCTACCCTTTCTGTTTAAAGATCACTGGCTTGTCCCTTCTTAATTAAGATGTCTGTACAGCGAGATTCCCGTGTACCACCCCTCCTTTGTGGGGTTTAAATTGTCCTTCAGAAACTGCTGTTTGAATTAATTTAGTTGCATAGACGTCACCTCTGTGATTATTATTTTTATTTTTTTTTAAGCAAAATTGATATTCATTCTGTAATATATAACGCATAACTCCCTCTCCTCTCTCTCCCTCCTAGCAGGGGAAATTAAATTATTTGCATGCCTTTTGTGGTGCATGGTATATCAATCCATTGGACCTGTATAGGTTGATTTATAACTTTGCGTTCTGTTTTATATATTTTTAAAGCCTTTTTGTCCTACCTTGTTTATAAAATGTTTCCATTTCATTTAGGATGAAAACCAGGATACCCAAACTTTTTCTGACCATGATGTTGTGCCTGATGTAAGTCGTTTACTTTCTGTGGGAAAGAAATTGAAAAAATTGAAGACGGGTTGCAATTCAAATTTTATCAAATTTTATCATGGAGTCAAAAGTCCAGCCTGAGCTTGTTTGGCAGGACTTCTTCTATGGGTCACAGGAGTGCCATTTTTGTTTTGCACTCATGTGACCAGTTTTCAACAAAGGGCGGTCTGAGGTCTGCTCTTTTGCTGACGTCACTGAAATCGGTCCAGGCTCTGCATTACAACAATAGTCTGGATCCGCCAGGTGCCTGGACTGATGCCTCTCGGCGAGCCTCTGAGTTGGCCAACCCGTCACAGCTCAATGCTCCAGTGAGCGCGGGGGCAGAGCGGAGTGAACGATTGGTTCTCAGTGCAGAGTTGGCGGTGGATAGATGCCGCATCAGACCAATTCTGCATTCACCTAGGAAAGTATAATTATCTGGGGGGGGGGGGGGGGGTCCTATATTTCTCTTTGAAATGCTGTTGGTTGTTCAGTCTTTAAACAAAATTCCCACATGTAGAGTAATTTCAAATTTTATACAAATCTATCTTTGCGTGTATGATTTTATATTTACATTGGCTGCATTGTCATGGAATAAAATACATTTCTATCATGGATTGCTTTCAAACGGTCAAGGGAAAATGTTCTGCCTTGGGACACATTGCATTTATTTTCTAAATGCATCATGTTTCAGTCTTTACTTTTCAGAGTTGGAGAAACTTAAAAAAAATATATCTTCTGCCTTCACAACTCCTTTATCGCAATTCATTCTATGCATTAAGATCGAACAACTTTTGTGTTTAGCAGCTGCCTCAGCACCCCCTAATTACATACCTGAGCCCATCTAACTCCAGTTATGTCCACGAGTGTCTAAGCCATTCGGGACACTCCTGGCTCCTGCGGCTGTCAATCAGCCAATTGGCAAGGAAGGGTGTGACAGTGTTTGGACACATGGACCTGTGACTCTGCTCCGGTGCCCCCTTAGCAAGCTGCTGATAGGGAGACACTTGATAGGAAGGGGAACCTGAGAAAAGGAGAATCTGGGCTGCTAAGTATAACATGTGTGTTTTTTTTTTTTCTTCTTTCTTTTTGTTCAATCACTTTTATTATACCAAAAAGATAATCTAGAGCAGGGATATGCAATTAGCGGACCTCCAGCTGTTGCAAAACTACAAGTCCCATCATGCCTCTGACTCTGGTGTCAGTCTTGCTATGCCTCATGGGAATTGTAGTTCTGCAACAGCTGGAGGTCCGCTAATTGCATATCCCCGATCTAGAGCATCATACCAATCATTGGGTGTGGTGGCTGCATTGGTTTTCTGTTTTTTTGTTCCCTCCTTTATTCACCTGGTGATCTGGCCAGGAACGCCAGATAGACTAGACACCACTCTGCACAGAGGGCCATTTTGGACAGCACCATTGTCAGTCTAGGGGGACACTTTGTTAGCCGTAATATTTAAATACAGTACCAAATTTAAGTTGAACTCCAGCTAATACTCTGTAATGAGTTACAGCAAACAGATTTTTTTATTTAAATTTTTTCCCCCTTTTTGGGGAAAAAGGGGTTGTTAAATTAAAGCTTATTATTTTAGGAACCTGTCTGTATTAAATGGTCTGTCTTATCCCTTAACCTCTTCCATACCAGGCTTTTATACACACCTCCATACCGGGCCTATTCTGGCACTTCTCTCTTACATGTACAAATCATATTTTTTTTGCTAGAAAATTACGCAGAACCCCCAAACATATATATGTTTTTTTAGCAGACACCCTAGGGAATAAAACGACGGTCATTGAAACCTTTTATTCTGCACGGTATTTGCGCAATAATTTTTCATGAATTAAAAAAATAACAAAACAGTAAAGTTACCCCAATTTTTTTGTAAAATATGAAAGATTATGTTACACTGAGTAAATAGATACCTAACATGTCACGCTTTAAAATTGCGCACACTCATGGAATGGCGCCAAACTTCGGTACTTAAAAATCTCCATAGGCAACGCTTTGAAAATGTTTACAGGTTACCAGTTTAGATTTACAGAGGAGATCTAGTGCTAGAATTGTTGCTGGCACTCTAGCGCACGCGGCGATACCTCACATATGTGGTTTAAACGGCGTTTACATATGTCGGCGGGACTTGCGTGTGCGTTGGCTTCTGCACGCAAGCTACTGGGGACAGGGGCGTTAAATATGTAAAAAATAAAAAAATAAACATCTTTTTTTTTTTTTTTTTTTTTTTTTTTTTACATATTTATTCCTTTTTTTACACTTTTTTTTATTTTATTTCATTTTTTTAATTATCACTTTTATTCCTATTACAAGGAATGTAAACATCCCTTGTAATAGGAATATGTGTGACAGGTACTCTTTATGGAGAGATGCAGGGTCAATAAGACCCCGCATCTCTCCTCCAGACCTGAAAGCATGAAATCGGTGAAAAAAAATTCACCGATCTCATGTTTACCGTTGCTTAGCAGCTGCAATTGCGGCTTTGTTTACTTACGGGGACCCGGGCGTGACGTCATCACATCGCGCCCGGGTCCTCCGACGGTCATAGAGATGACTGGTGTGACCATCTGGTCACCAGTCATCTCTATGCTTCCTGCGAGCGCTGGACGATTCGTTCTCCGGGCTCCCGATGGCACGGGAGAGACCGGAGAAGCACCGGATGGCGGCGGGAGGGGGGGGATGTCCCCTCCCGCCGCCTGTAAGAACGATCTAGCGGCGGAACCGCTGCTATGATCGTTCTTACGTTGTGCAGAATCGCCGGCACAAGAGAAGGATATCTGAATGATGCCTCTAGCTGCAGGCATCATTCAGATATCCCCCCCACAAAGCCCAGGACGTCATATGACGTCCACTCTAAACGGCAGAGGTTCTTTGTGGACGTCATTTTACTATGGGCCGGTAGGGAAGTGGTTAAATTTTTCTGTTGAAAAACAGACTTACTGGCTGGATCACCTGATGAAAATGGCCTAAATAAGGAAACTTAGCCAGCACATCTAAATTTGTAAGCTACCATTTAATGTTTGTTATTGGATTTAATACTGCTTTTAATAAGGGTTTATAGACTGAATATTTAACCACTTCAAAAAAATATTTTTTTGCTGTAACTAATATCCCACTTTTTTCAAAAAAAAAAAAAAGAATTCTCAGTTTAGGCCAATATGTATTCTACATGTTGTTTTTTGGTAAAAAAAAAATCGTAATAAGCGTTTTGGTTTGCGCAAAAGTTGGAGTCTACAAAATAGGGGATAGATTTATGGCTTTTTTTTACTAGTAATGGCAGCTATCTGCGGCCGACAGGTCGGACACTTTTGAGGGACCATTGACAATTATACAGCGATCAGTGATATAAACATGCACTGCTTACTGTATAAAAGTCATTGGCGGGGAAGGGGTCTACACTAGGGGGTGATCAAGGGGTTAACTGTTCCCTAGGTATGTTCTAACTGGGGGGGGGGGGACTTGCTAGGAGGAACACTATCAGTCTCCTCTCCCCTGAGAGAACTAGGATCTTAGTGTTTACGCACACAGATCCCAGTATTCTCGCTCTGTCAGGTGGGATCACGGGTGCCCAGTCGTCATTGTGCCTGCCGGCACTTGCATCCGCTGCGGGTGCGAGCGTCGGGTGGTTGGCAAGTGGTTAAAGATTCTTGGACCCTTGAGACTATAATGTATCCCT
Organism: Rana temporaria; assembly: GCF_905171775.1. Classification (NCBI taxonomy): domain Eukaryota; kingdom Metazoa; phylum Chordata; class Amphibia; order Anura; family Ranidae; genus Rana; species Rana temporaria. Next base: position 74,992,398 of record NC_053491.1, on the reverse strand, counting down.
TGGGGTTCTCTAATCTTTCTGCATACTGGTGTGCTTAAAGCAACATTGAACCCAAAAGCAAACCTTTATATTGTAGCTTACCTGTTCTTAGATGTGATGACTGTGATGTTTTTTTTTTTTCTGGTGATTCAGACAGCAAGTCTGTTTTTCAACAGAACAAGCTCTCATTGAGATTTCTATTTACCACTGACAGGGGTGCTTTGAATGATTGGTTCTTATTTATTCATGAAAATGTTTTAACCCAAAAAACGCTAGTTGTAGCTGGTTGTGTAAATGCAGTATTGGCTGGAGTTTGGCATCAATTTGTTGGTGCTAGTACTTCTAACACTCGAGTTGTTTATGCTGGATTGCCCGTCGGTACTCTTTTTTTTTTTTTTTTTTTTTATAGGAAGCTTGTCTTTTTGGCTGCTGATTGGTTACCATAAAGGTGCCAGTGACAGCTCAGTCACACACTTCCAGCAGAGATCATTAGTACTGGGTGTATGCATATGTGGCAGGACAGGTTTAAGCTAGCTACTGTGCTGCCATGTACATGCATGCAGCAACATGTTTGATTGAATATTTGTTGTGATTCTTGAGCATGAGAGTTCAAGTTAAGGCTCCATTCACTCTTCACGCAGCGATAAGGCATGTTCCCGCTCACTGTGTTTGCACTTTTTCCGTGTAAAGTGTATAGGGCAGCCCATTCAGATGAAGAGATTTTTAGCAGTGAATTTAAGGCCTAGTTGACACCATTGCAGGCATTTCACCTGGTCCCGCACACCTGCAACCACCCAGTCAAAATGTGCTGCTGTTTAAAACCACGGAAAAGATCCATTCATTCTTAAAAGCACCCCCCAAACATCTTAAAACACAAGCCCCTTTATGGTTGCAGATACTGCCAGAAACTCGCATGTTGTAAAAGCGCCATTCGATTTCCCAGCGGCTGCATTTTAAAAAAGGTGCAAAAACTTTTTTCCCCGCATTAAGTGTGGGCACGGCAGCCCACTCAAATGAACAGGCTGTCATACCTGCCCAAATGTGGCCCACAGACCCACAATAGTATGCAACTGGAACTAAAGGCAAAACCTTTTTTTTTTATGTCTTTGTCCCATTGAGGGAATCCTGGTGTGTCAGCAGAACTAGTGTCCCCATGTTGGGACTCCCCGTCTATTAATGTTCTGATGTCAACCCAAAATTTTAGATTTTGCCTTTAGTTGCACTTTAATAGCACGTGTGATGTTTTATCAAAACAATAAAAAAATAAACCTTTTAAATAGTGTCTGTCCATCTTAATGCATTCTAAAAACCTGATTGTGTTATATTATGGTACACTCCAATTTATTTTTTTCTTTTCAATTAGGAAGGCGAGGAGGAAGACAATGATAAAGGTTAGTCTTCATTTTTACTTTTCTTGCAGCTTAGATTAAAATTGTTCATAATTTGAGACCCAATAAGGCTGTCTACTTAATTTTTATTGAATTAATGGAATAAAGAAGGCAAACACCTTTTCATATCCATGAAGAGATGAATTTAAATATATATATATATATATATATATATATATATATATATATATATATATATATATATATATATATATATATATATATATATATTATTTATTTTCTTTATTACCGGTAAGTAGGTATTTTTAACATGCCCAATTAGGAGGTTGGTGTAAACTTCATTTTCTTTTGGAAACTATAATGCTGCATATGGCCACCATTGGAGGACACTTTGCTGCCTACCCACTTCTATACGGATTGTCTAAGTCCTATGAAAACATGGATGTTTATCTCTGAAGATCACTGAAACCTATGACTACATGGTAAAAAATAAAAGGATCAATTCCGAGTGAAGAATTGCACTGAACTGGAGCACTAGGAACTACTACGGAGAAATGCTTTTGTATGTGCCTGTTCTGATATGAAACCCGCTTCTTGAGTGACCATTGTCTTCTATGGAACATCATTGTCTTATGGTCTATGCCCTTTATCATGAAACATCATGCTTGTAGGATGTGTGATTACTACTGTGGATCATCTTTCCAGTATACTTGGATATTCTCATGGAACATGTCACAGGCATGCTGTTGAAGCTCAAAAAATGCCTAGAGAATATGACTAGGATTGGTATGACCAGTATATGCTGCCCTTTCCATGGTTGGGGATACATGAACACTACTTCTGCTTGGATACCTGTAATGCTGGGATGCTTCTGATGCTGCTTTTGCCCTTGAACACCACATAGTCATGTTGTCACCTGGTCAGCATGCTGAAGATATATTGCGCTTGGACTTGTGACTGTTTGATGAGTTCTGACTCGTGTTCCAGCCTAGAATTGGAATGAAGAAAGACTGTTCTCGCTCCAGGACAGTTTACCCACTTGATTTGATCTGAAGTCCATCCGTCTTGGGTTCCTGAAGACTTGCTGTGGATTGTGGGACTCTGTAATATGAAGTTCCTTTGCACATCAGGAATCGGATCATTAACATCATGTCTAATGTGCTGTCTTGCCATGAAGAATGTCCTCTTGTTTGTCTATACTTTTAAAGCAATGTTTACTGTTAACCAGATTTGTTTTCTCTAGGTCCTACACTAGAAATTGAATTTTGTTTAAACTTCTTACTTTGCCATGTTTATCCCTGTTAAATCCTCTTAGATATAACAGGTTCTGGTGATGGTACACACGACGTATCTAAACCCCTTCATTCAGAAGACAATGGATCAGAACTCGCTGTTAAAGAAGAATTGAAAGATAACACTTCTGTGAAAGAAGCTGATGACGATAATGTGTCTGTCACAATCCAGGCTGAAGATGCCATTACTATCGATTGTGATGGGGATGACCTTCTTGAAACAGGTAAAAATGTAAAACTTGCAGATTCTGAGGCATGCAAGGCAAAGGATGAACAGGAGACGAGTGGCACCAAGGATGGCCTGGAGAAACAAAAAGATGTCATGTCCGAGGACCAAAAAGATGTCAAAGAGGAGAACGTAAAAGGAGATGGTGTTAAGAAAGAAGCTAGAGAAGGTTCGAAGAAAGCTGAATCTGGAGATAAAGACAAGGATTCTCAGAAGAAAGGTCCCTCATCAACTGGGGCCTCTGGTCAAGCAAAGAGGTTTGTTTTTCTATGTCAGTTTCTTACGATACTGATTACCAGCGTTCCCTAAGAGCACTCTACATTAAGGGGTAGCATCAAGAATATTAGTTCCTTGTTTCTATTATGTTTTTGAGCCTCATACGTTCCTTTTTTTTTTTTTTTTTTATATTAATTTTTTTTAAATTTCAAGATCTTCCCAGTATGTTCTGCCAATTTCATTATTGAATTGCCAGCAATTTTTATTTCAATTTTTCCAAATTGACAAGTTTCTAAACTGCTTGTGGTGATGGTAAGAAACCGCTGCCCGAAAATGAAGTGAAGTTCTGTTCTTGAATTTGGGAGAAGATTTACAATAATTCCACATTGAATAGAATTTTCAGAAAACCTAGAACTACAGGCATCCTGGGGAAAATCATATCGAGAAGCTTTTCAGGGAATCCTTGTGTTCTTCTAAGATGCAATTGAGCAATTGCAAGGTGTTTTTTTGTTTTTGTATTTTAGCCTTTTGTAACTAGGATCTGTTGAAACGTTTTTCATTTTATTTCTTTAATTTACTTGCTTCTTACAGTTCATCCAAAGATGGAAAGGAAAGCAAAACTACATCCAAAGATGAAAAAGGTAAGCTTTCCCCTGTCTTCTAGCTGGACTGGTATGTTGCTTTTTGATAAACTATTAATGTCCTGGTTTTGCATTGTATGGTCAATGCTATGTTTTCATATTCATTTCAGTGATCTACACAAACTTGCCAACAACACTACCTTCCGTTTTCTTTAATGTATTGTAAGATACATTTTTATCTGGCTGACATGCAAGTTTTCTAGCTCTGTTAGTTATTTTCATGGATATAAAGTTATGTATGCTGGGAGTCATAATCTGCACATGTGTTCCAGACTATTGACTCAAAGTATTGGTGCCAAAGGATTAGCTTGACCGTCAGCTGGTGTTTTTACATGTTGGCAATGCCAGGCTGCATATTTTTGTCAATATGGTTTTTAAGAACCAGGTTTTCTGTTGAAACTGTTAAAGAATGTATCTAAAACAGTAAAGGTGTGTGCTGCATTTTCAGTTAGGCCCCTTTTCACACTGGAGTTTTTCAGGTGGTTTAGCGCTAAAAAGAGCGCTTAAATACTGCCTGAAATACTCCTGCCCCAGCATTCTCAATGTGAAAGTCAGAGGGCTTTCACACGGAGACGATGCCTGGCGGGAGAGAGAAAAAATCTCCTGCAAGCAGCATCTTTGGAGCGGTGTGTATACCGCTCCTTCCCATTGAAAACCGTGGGACACCGCCATAATGCGCCTCTGCAGAGGCGCATTGCGGACGGTATTAACCCTTTTTTGGCTGCTAGCGGGGGTTAATACCACACTGCTAGTGGCTAAATTCAACGGCAATTCCGATGGTACAGCGCCGCTTTTTTTAGCGGCGTTCTACAGCCACCACACCTCCTGGCCCTGTGTGAAAGGGGCCTAATCGTGTGTAAACCCTAAAATCTTCATAGGTGTGTTTTTTTTCTATCTATCTATCTTATCTAGGTGGGTGCAGCATCGCTCCGATGCTGCATGTGTCCCCTGTTGGTTTGAAGACTGAATTGAGCAATCAAAGACCGCTCAGTTCAGTGCTAGGTGAGCAGTGAACTGGTGACTGGAGGGGGTGGGAGTGGGAGGTTCACTTTAAGGCTGAGCCGGGTGCCGATCCAGGCTTCTGGGTGGATCCTGACCATATAGTTGTGATCTTTCTCAAGCCTGGAGAAAAACCTAGAGTGCAGATCTCTCACTGCAGTTGATCAGCAAAAGTGCTCCACCATTCCCCCCATGTGAGTAAGACTCTCATTTTAGAATTTTGCCTCGCGTATACATGATCGGAAAAATATGCTTGGTTTTTAGGTCGTACATTCAGATGTTCCACCTAACACATTTCCTCACATTGCAAACGCTTCCCTTTCAATGGACCCTCAAATGTCAGATACACCTTTTTTTGAGGTTTGAGTAAGTGCTGAATTTAGCATGAAACGCGTTGCCTTTTAATGTTGGTGTCATATGTTTAAGTTGCTGTTTTTAATGCAGACTTATTCATGTTCTAAATAAGGAACCATTTGGAGATGGAATGTAGTGTCTTGGCAAGAGACCTCTTTTTCTACTGCTTACCGTAGTTAGGTTATTACTTTGACAATACAAGTATAGGAATACAAAATATGTTTTTAAATGCTAGATGGGGTTGGATTTTTCATTGGGCACTGCAGAAGGTTGGGAGGCACTTTTGGACCCCATTGTATGTGAGGAACACTGTGGGGGGCTGAAGACTCTGCAACAAGGGGCTTGGTGGCCGTGGGCTCTGACTCCAGATTTGATATGTATGAATGTAACGTGTGTTTTTTTTTTTTTTTTTTTTTTCTCGTTGTGAAGGGGACTATGTATGCCCTGTACCTCTGAAAACTGAATAAAACTTTGTTGGATAAAAAAAAGGTCTGGGTGGCACTTTGATATGTTGAGGGGGTCACTGTGGGGGAACCTAGTGGCTCTGATTTTGCAACCTTTTTTTTTCCTAAGGGTTTTATTTTTATTTTTTATTTTTTACAATCCTTTCATTGGGACTTATGTCGTCTGATTTCACCTGCAGCAAATAATTTTCAGTTGGTGTGCTGACAGATTGGACTTTGATGGCTTGGTTTTTGTTGATGAGTCCTAAGTAATTTTACACTTTAGTCCAGACGTGAGATCACTTGTCTTAAAATGTCAATTTATTTTAAATCTTAAAGTGTTTAAAAGTTTCCTCTGATACATAGAAGTAAGCTTCCCAGTGCATGTTTATAAAAACATGCTGTATAATTGCTTGCTAATGTAGGTTGACTGTTTGTAGAGGAATGGGAGCAGATGGCTGTCATAACCCCAGTATCCCCTTCATCAGCAGGCGGTCCTATTTCAGATAAGTGGCCGCTGCAGCGGATTTGCTGCAAGATCACTTTATTGTGGGCGGGAGAGGGCCTCCCGCCGTGGTCTGGTAAGCGGTGGGGATTATTTGATCCTCTTCCCTGACAGGCATGAAGCAGAGTGAGGGAAAGATGGCCTCCACTCGGCTCATTACCACCCAAGAGTCTTAAAGGGGTCATTTTTTTATTTATTTTTTTCATTTTGCAAAACATCCCCCCTCTGTCTCTCTAGATCATTTAGTTCTGGTTTACTTGTATTTTACTGGAAGGGATTATTAATATGGCTGCTTTTTGTTACTTTTTCTGAGCCATGTTTGTTTAGTGGGTTGATTTGGAATAAGCTGATTATCTTTGAGTTATCACAATAGCACAGTGGGGGTTTGTAATATATTTACATGATATAGCTTTCGGGTTTGAGTATAGCCATGCTCTTGACACTGTGGGGTTAATTTACTGTAACTGAAGAGTGCAGAATCTGTCGTAGTTCTGCATAGAAACCAATCCACTTCAATTAAGCTTTGACCAAAAAAAACCTGCAAGTTGTTTGGTTTCTGTGCAGAACTGCACCAGATTGTGCCCTCTCCAGTTTGAGTAAATCAATTTGTCAGATCTGCTATATCGCCAAACCGCACTCACTGTCAATGCGAAACATATCATACAAAATGCTTGGCCAACTACTGCGCTTGTGCATGGCAGAAATCAACTACTTATGAAATTTACATTGTTAAGAATTCCAACCAAACATAGTAACTGCTCATTTTGGCAGTAAAATGAGCGTATATAAGGTATGTTGAAATTGGTAAGGCAATATTGATACTAAAATGTTGGTAATTTTAGTAAGTGTTGATTTCTTCCATGCGCAGTAGTCGGTCGAGCGTTTTTTATCAGGCAAATTCCTCTGCACTGTCAGCCACTGAAAGAACTTATGACTTGTTCTTGCGCTGTGATCGTGGTATGGCAAACCGGCTAATACCACGTCACAGGAAGTGATGTGGGTTGCAAGTTCTGCCAGATTGCTCATCTTGTCAGAACATTGTCACAAACAGGTTTGCAGCATGTCAAGGCATTTTTTTTCATTTTTTTATTATCTCTTATCAAGTTTAAGGGCAGAGAGAACTTGGAAACAACTCCTTTCAGTGTTTTGTTATATTTTATTGTTTGCTGCCCTTGTCTCTAGTGGTGTATTAATGAGGCTCTGCTTGTGTCTCTATCTGGTAACCCCTGCAATCCTAGTGTTGGGTGTGTGGGGACATTTTTCAACCAGGCACAAACCACATTAAAAAACCTGATCTGGGTTATCAAATTCCAGTTTGATCCAATTAAAGGGTTTTGGTGTTTCACTGCATGATTGTAAAACTAATTGTAACATGCTTCTCTGCTGTATTAGTGCACAGATCAGTTTCTTATGTAACCCCCCCATGTCTTTGCTAGTAGTGCATTGTGAGTCTAGCTATTTATACACAGCATTGATCAGACCCTTTCTGTAACCAAATGTATCCAGCTTTATTTACAAATGCTACTTTACTGGTTTAGTTCCTATGTTCCATTTGTTTGGTGTTGCCATCTCTAGTTAAGCACATTTTTATTTATTTTTTTTATTCAGGAACTACCAGTAGCACAAGTGGAAGCTCTATGAGAAATCTTTGGGTCAGTGGACTTTCTTCGAATACTAAAGCAGCAGACCTGAAGAATCTCTTTGGAAAGTATGGCAAGGTGTGTTTGGGTAGTAAATTGCCAATTGTACAAATTTCTTTGGTTTAATTAAAAAAATTAAATGCACACATCTCAGTGCTTAAGGGTTGTGTGTGCTGCTTTTCTTTTGTTGGGGCTGTGCGATACAAGGGGTAATCGTTACTCTACACAAACCAACAAGGTAATTTAATACAAGAAGAGACATTAGTTGATGTTAAGAGGTAGCCACATGAAGAGAAATTTTACAGGAGGAAACCTTTGATAAATTCCATCCACAAAAAAAAATTTAGGCATATGAAAACCGAGTAAAAGGAAAAAACATTCACAAAACTGTACAATACCCTGGCAAATAAAAGATCCCCTGAAAGGGCTGTACTTCTTGGAGGTCGACTCCACGAACATCTCCCAAGTAAGGACAAATGGGCCACAACTTATATTGAAACCTTACCCTGGTTTCAGCCTGCAGATACATTTTTATCTTGTTATTTAGACAACTACTATTGGCAAAAAAGTAGCCGAGTACTATTTACTACAGCTATCCATACTAGCAGTGTGGAAGGAAAAGCTTGGACCCAGCTGCAGGCAAGAAACATTAACAAATATTTATCGGTGTCTGGATTGGGGAATAAGCCCAGCAAACACTGTTAAAGGTCCAAGGAGAGTGGGGCATCCCATGGCGTCATGCACAAATTGAATAATATGTGCCCAAAGTCCCCAAATTTTAAAGCACTGCCAGAGAAAATGACTTAACGTGATGGGGTACTTGAAACACATGGAGCTATGAGTAAAGCAAAACTTCAACAGAATAGGAGTGATATATGCCCAGTGAGTATTATAAAGTTGTGTGGGGTGATCAGATATTTTGGGGGACACCAATTTACAAGAGTCGCAACACCCTGAAAGTGAAAATTCTGATTTCAAATGATTTAAACGCTCAGTTAAGAATTACATGAGAGATGTATGGCCTTGCAGGTCAAAGCTTTGCGGATGTTGGAAAATTGAATGAGAGTTACCTTAAACTCAAAAAACACAACTTCTCCTGTTTCACGCCAACCGAAAGACTTCCCGCACCATTATGGACACCGCCGCCCATTCTGGCACAAACCATCACCCCTAGGACCAAAGTCAAAAGTCTCAGTCATTTTTGACACACCCACGTGACAATGGATGCACAAATAGGGTCAGTAGTCAGCGGATCCCACCATCTGCTGCGCCTGCTACGTAGACTCATTCCCTTTATCCCGAAAAAAGACATAGCAGGCGTGGTGGGTTTAATTATCAACTCCAGACTTGACTCTGCAAATGCCCTCTACCTCGGACTCCCAAAATACCAAATCACTTGTCTGCAAGTCGTTCAAAATACGGCCGCTCGACTCGTGACTGGAAAAAAAACATGGGAATTTATTTCGCCTTCACTGAGATCCCTTCATTGGTTGCCAGACAAATATATAATCACTTTTAAGGCACTCTGTCTGACACATAAGTGTGTTCAAGGAAATGCCCCACAATATCTATGCGAAAAATTAAAATGTCACAACCCCAATCGCGTTCTGCGATCCACCAACCAAAATCTACTCCAGATACCCAAAGCGAGATACAAGTCCAAAGGAGAACGAAGATTTGGAATCCAAGGACCTAGACTATGGAACGCTCTACCAACCAGCATCCGAATGGAGGTGAATCACCTGGCCTTCAGAAAAAAAGTCAAAACCCATCTTTTCTGAGGGCAATAAGTACAGTAGGGAAAGGATAATAATCGCACAGAGGCGATTCAGTTTGCATGTGTTGCGCTATGTAAGTTTCTCACTCACTCATGTAATCTATACCTCCTGTAGTTTATTAAACCATAGGTGAGTATCATTGTGGAGGCGGGGGAGCTAGTTTTGCATATTAAAATGTCCCAGACATGTTTGCCAGCTCGACAAAGTCTTATTACTCTGCAGTGTATGGGAACCACATATCCCCCTTAAAGCGGTAGTTCACCCTCAGTGTCAACATTGTACCATAAAATCAGGCATTGTAGCGCGAGCTACAGTATGCCTGTCTCGAATTTTTTATCCCCGTACTCAGTGTACTGGTACATTATAGATTCCGACTCCCGCGGGGAATGGGCGTGCCTATGGAGAGGGAGGATGATTGACGGCCGGCTCTGGCACGTCACGCTCCCCGAAGACAGCCGGAGTAGGTCTCGGCTCTTCACGGCGCCTGCGCACAGGCTATGCGCAGGCGCCGTGAAGAGCCAAGCCTATTTCGGCTATTTCCGGAGAAGCGTGACGCGCCAGAGCCGGCCGTCAATCACCTTCCGTCTGGATTGGAACGCCCATTCCCCGTGGGCAGTCGGAATCGTCTATGTACGATTACACAGTGAGTACGGGGATAAAAAATTCGAGACAGGCATACTGTAGCTCGCGCTACAATGCCTGATTTTATGCTAGAAGAAAAAAAAAATAAAAATTTCTTGTTTATAGGGTGAACCCCCGCTTTAAGTTTGAACAGATGAGGAGGATCAGGCATTGTGGGGTCATTGCCAAGCTGAATGGTCACATTTATTTATATGGCATCAATGGATAAATTCACCATGCCCCCGAAGGAGGTCACATTTTTTGATCACCAGGCCAGCTTGTGTCTACCATTACCCCGAACAAGACTTCAGTATGGCATCCATAGTTTTAAAGTATCAGAGCGATGTATATACATCGGAGGGTGCCAGAGTATGTATAAAATCTTGGGAAGCAAGATCATCTTAAAGGCTTATCCTGCTCATGATCCTTTAAAGGAAGCCTGGCTCATGATTTGAGTTGTAGGCTTCATCAGAGGAAACTGAGGCTCCACATTCCAGGCCAAGTAATCAGACAGGGGCCTAGTGACACAAATGCCCAGATATTTGAAGGAGTTATACTTGGCTAAAAACAAATGTGTATGCCACTTTTTTTTATTATTATTCAGAAATATGCCCCCATAAAAGCCTTTTTAGAAACATGGTGTGTGTCCCCCCCCCCCCCTTTTTTTTATACTGGCTTCAATTTTGGGATGTGTGTTTGTCTGCTTTAACAGTTTTTATATGCCATATGTAGTCTATGAAGTTTAACATAGGTTTTATTATATTGAAATAGACTAGATAGTTTGGTTGCTCACTTCTGGGCACCTTCCTTCTCTAATGCTGTCAGATTCGTAAAATAGCATGAGTCAGTTTTTGTATTGTAACTGTTTTAGTATAACAATTCTAGATCGGTAGCATGTGCATAACATGTACTCTACATACTGTACAACAAATGCATAACATAATGTGCAGGATTTGTGCAAGTTGTATAAGCTTGCAAGTTTGAAATATCAAGGCTTTTTGTGTCTGTTTTTGTTATAAATCTTTTTTTTTCTTCTTTTTTTAAATAGGTTCTTAGTGCAAAAGTAGTAACTAATGCAAAGAGTCCAGGGGCAAAATGCTATGGAATTGTCACCATGTCATCCAGTGCCGATGTGTCCAGGTGCATATCTCACCTTCATCGTACAGAATTGCATGGACAACAGATATCTGTAGAAAAGGTAAGTAGGGTGGGCTTATTTTCCTGGGACACTTTGGCATTTGTTGATTTAAAGTGCTAATTATCCTTGTTTATCTTAGTGGAAGAGCGATACTTCCAAGCGTGACCAAAAGAAAGAGGGGGATGACAAAAGTAGTTCTGGCAAAACATCTGGTGAGAAGAAGTCTTCTTCAGGAGGTGATAAAAGCAGCAAGTAAGGATTTTTTACATGTTTTTGTGTGTGTGTTAGCAATACATGGTCCCATCCTAGCAGATTGTGTCATGTGTGTTTTTTTTGTTTTTAAGGCCTTCAAGTTCAGTAAAAAAAGATGACAAAAAGTCTGACAAGCCAGAGAAGAAAGACATCAAAGACACCAAGAAAGATGGCAAAGAAAAGAGTGAGGATGTAGCTGCAGGCTCTCAAGACCCAACAAAAAAGAACGAAGAAAGGAAGCGGCCAGGTACTAGGGTTTTTTTTTGTTTTTTTTTTTTTGTCTCAGAGCAGCAGCTATTACTTTTTTATTCTATACACACTACTTTTGACATGCTTGCTTTGGGGCACACGTGTTAGGTTATTGTTGCTGCTGGCATCCTGTGAACCACCCCATGAACATATTTTTCTGTTTTTTACTGCCCATTAAAAATGCTGATTGCCACCGCGGCCATAGCATTAGGAAAGACCATGGCTTCAGCCTAGCTCCGGAGCCACAGCCATCTTGGTACACCGGGCGACGGCCCTCCTCTCCGTTTACACCCACAGAGGAGGAGGAGCCCGCACTCGTGGGACACACACACCGCTGGGAGTCTCACTGATGGGGGGGGGTGTCTGTACTGATGTGGATATTACAGTGGGGGGGAATTTTTATTTATTTTTTTGCCGATCCGAAAAATGATCCGATCGGTGACTGATTCGAGGAACGATCCGAACCGTGAGTTTTTTTTTTTGATCCATTGCACCCCTAGTAATGGCCAAAAATATTGGCCTCTGCATTTGTCGTATAATGTACCGATTTGCCAGGAAAATTGTTGCTATTACAGATGTTTAGGCATTTTCATTTTTGTTTGTATTAGTATGACACAAATGAGCGGAGACCCAAAAAGTCGAATTTGACACATTCCACGCAGTACTCCAAAAAATGGACTCAAAATTATTGGCACCATCTCAAAATTGTAAAATACTTTCATTCCAAGTAGGGTTGTCCTGATACCACTTTTTTAAGTACAAGTACTGATACTTTTTTTTTTTCTCTGAGTACTCGCCGATACAGATTACTGTTACTCTTTTGGCACTGATTAAGCATTACTGATGTGTGGCACTGGCTGGATGGACACTGATGGATGGCACTAACAGATGTCACTGATGGGTGCCACTAAAGGCATGAGAGGATATATTTTTCTATGTTGCCTCTGCGACACCAATCTTGGTACACCCTGCACTCGGCCTCAAAGCAGCAGCAGACATCTTGATACACCCAACCCGAACTACATGCGATGGGTGAAACAAGATGTCCGCTGCTGACATAATGTGGCCGAGTGCAGGGTGTACCAAGATAGGCGTGGGGATTTTCAAGCACTGACTGTGTAATGGCAACATGGAGCATCACTTCAGTTATGTTATTGTTGTTATTGTTCTCGCTCTACCGATTGTGGCGATACCTCACATGCATGGTTTGAACACTGTTTTCATATGCGGGCGCTACTTGCGTATGCATTCGCTTCTGCACGCAAGCTCTCATTTATTTTGGGTGAGCATTGGTTGAAAGTGACAGCCTACAGAGTCCAATTGTGGTCTAATGAAATCGTTAATCTGCATTCACGAGAACTGACCCGAATCTCCACTTGCCATCAAATAAGATCGATCACATCAATGCTCGCCATAAAAGGAAGAGGGGAAGGTGCTATATCGCAAAAAAAAAAAAAAAAGCGTGATTTATTGGTAAAATCGATAAATACACTTACTATGTTGTGTCGTGCTACAATCTTGGGCTGTCAGCAGAGCGTGCTTGTGCTGTATGATGTCACTCTGTGCATCTGGAGTTATGTATGCGTTTACATGTAAAAACTATATGGGGAAACGGTAATGTGTTTTGGAATTCAGCAATGCAGTACAAACTTTTTTTCCAAACATTGGGGCTGAAATTCAATTACCCAGGACTTGGTCTCAGGTGGGTGACCATGTGTTGGGTCACACACTTTACAGCCACCTCCATCTAGATCCCTTTTTATAAGAAGGCCCACAGACCACTCAAACCCATATGGACGATGCTTTCCTTGCATCTGAGCTGGTCCCTCTTTTAACACCAGTTTCAGCATTTGTTTTTTGGCTTTATCTCCATCACGCAGCAACTGGCCTACTTGATTAAGGCAGTCTTTTCTGCAGCAATGTCACAATTTAAATAGATGACCAGCATTGCGATCACTCCGAACATGGGAAAGCTTTTGAGAGTACATGCTAAGAAAATTCTGCACAAGAATTGTTGCAATTTGACTGTCAAAGGAGGTAGACACACCAAATCTCAACACTGTTTTCTGTTTACTACACTTGATAATAAATTCATGATTAAAGGAGAAGTTGACCTTTTGTAAAACAAAATACATTCACATCTTTTTGTAGGCAAAAAAAGAATGTGTATTTATACGCATGCATCTCAAAAAATGTGAATATCAAAGTTTATTTCCGTAATTTAAAAGTAAAACTCATAAATTGGTTTATTACACGCATTTCTTTTTAGGTTTGTTGATTCTGGCTTTTACAGCTAGTGAAAACCCCAAAATCTCAAATTGCATAAGACCAATATAAAAACAAAAATGTAAAGTGTAGTATACAATCAATACTATGCTTTGGTTAGGGCTTCTTTTCTATTAATTACTGCATCAACGTGGTGTGGCATGGATGCAATCAGCCTGTGCCACTGCCGAGGTGTTATGGAAGCCTGGGTTGCTTTGATAACTGCCTTCAACTCATCTGCATTGTTGGGTCTGGTTTCCTTTTCTTCCTCTTGACAATACCCCACAGATTCTCAAAGGGGTTTAGGTCAGGTGAGTTTGCTGGCCAATCACGCACAGCGACACCATAATCATTAAATCGGGTATTGGTACTTTTGACAGTGTGGGTATGTGCGAAGTCCTGCTGGAAAATGAAATCTGCATCTCCATAAACGTGATTAGCAAAGGGAAGCATGAAGTGCTCTAGATATTCCTGGTAGATGGCTGTGCCGACTTTGGACTTGAAACTACGCAGTAGACCAACACCAGGAGATGTCACGGCTCCCCAAATCATTCCTGACTGTGGAAGCCACACTGGATCTCGTGCAACTTTGGATTCTGTGCCTCTCCACTCTTCATTCATGGGACTTTGATTTCCAAATGAAACGCGAAATTTGTAAGGGGGTGAGCTGTTTACTTACCCCAATCTGTGTCACCTGCTGTCTTCGGTCCACGGCATCTTATCTATGGGCACCTGGCTGTGACAGCTTGTGGTTTCACAGCCAAGGGCCCACTGCGAATGCACGAGTAGCGCTGCGCATCAGGAGTTGGGGGGGGATGCAGTCTTCTGGGACCTGTCTGTGTCCCAGAGGACTGCAGGGGGAGAGAGGAGTAGAACTTCTGTCAAAATCGCATACCTGCTTCAACAACTCCCAGTTTTAATCTCTTATAATAAAAATGCTAGAATTTTACAAAACCACTGTGACAAAACATACCACAGTCAGTACAAAAGTGGTTGTGTTTTTTTTTTTTTTTTTTTGAATGCCTTTGCACCAAAGCATATTTTTGTACATTTTCTATAGTTCTATATGTAAAATTATCAAATCTATCCCCATCTTACCTGGCTTGAGTTCCCATAATGAGATTGTATATTCGGCATGTTTAATGAGTATTTCACATTTTGGTGGATTCCCCACTAGGGTTTGTGGCAGGCCGATTTTTTTTTTTTTTTTTTTGTCTGGCTTGAAACCACCGTTTTCAAGTCTGGTAATGGCAAGCTGCAGATAGATTTAATAAATGATTCACTGTGGTAGTGTTCAGACACTTTAGCATGCTTACTTATTGCTTTTTGTAAGAGGAAATCTGTGTTTTTCTTTTTTTGATAGGTAAAAGTCCTGGACAGATGGTAGTAATCGATCAGACTAAAGGAGATCAATTATACATGAGGCCACAGATGAGAAGAGGCCGTTTTGATAAGGTAATTTATTACATTTATTTCTACCTTTTTAGACTTTCTTTTCTGTGTTTAAAACATCCTGTCCTTGTAAATTTGTTTGCATGTTTCACACTCCACCCAAATAACCAGACTCCAAGCTACACACTAGTCAGGTTGTCCTGATTTTATTGTAAATATTGAACTCCACAGCACACTTGACCAATTCTGTTGGGAGTCGGTCTCCATGCAGCACAATATGTTAGTAAGGCTTGAACAAGGTTTCAGCTTCCAAAACCCAATAAACGACAACACATGCATGATTTCTAATTTGTTAGACCATTTAAATAAAACTATTCACAAAATTGTCAATATGCAACTAGTTGTGCAGAAAGTCTTGGCCCCTGCTCACGCTTCAGTGTTCTTGAGCTAGTTTTCCTACGCCTGACGACAACTTATCCCTGTGGCTATCAGTCTTGCAATGCCTCGTGGGACTTGTAGTACCAGGACAGTTAAAGTGCTGAGGTTTCCTTCCCATTTTCTATGCCGTGTGTGTTTATTTTATTTATTTTTTTGTAATTATTTTGGCACATACACTTCAGTGGAAGCATGTGTACACGCATGACTTTTTCACCTGGTGAGCTCCTTTTCCTCCTCATCCAGTATTGCTCTCCTGCCTTTGCTCTGCACAAGAAACTAACACCTAAACTCACACTTGCAAAACCACCTGAAAAATGTCTTGGGGGGGGGGGGGGGGGGGGGAGGGACTTAAATCAGTGATTATACCATGCCCAGGTGTAAATGCAGGCTTGAAATTAATAATAAATGTAAGAAAACTGGATTGCCAAAGCTTCCTGATCACAAGCGATCTAGGTAGCCTTGAGTTTTTAGGATGCAAAATTGATCTCTTCAGGGTCCCTTGCTTTTTGTGTCACAAGAAGCTATCTTTAAAAAAAAAAAAAAAAAACCTACCCTGAGACTCCCCACAGTGTGTTCTAGTGTGTGTGTGTGTGTGTTTTTTTTTTTTTTTTTTTCCTCCTCATGGACGGACACAGAAGCAATTGACCTTGGGGTATTATCCTCCCTTTTAGGAGATTGACTAGGCAGAAAAAACGGCATGTTAAGTGTTAAACTCTCCACACAGTACAGTACCTCCCAGGGGGTGGTTCCCCCGGGTACATCCCCCCCCACTCTGCTCTGCAGCCCCAGTTTTTTTGGGGGGCTGCCCGGTGCTCACGAGTGTTTGCTGGTGTGACATGTGGTGTTTTACTGCACTATCCGGGCGCCTTTATTTGGAGATCTGCGGCCAGTGTGCTTTTTGCATGTCGGTGGCCATTTTGGAAGGTGTTTTTGCCTCTGAGGGACAGCGCTCTGGGGGCAGACCGCAGCAGTACAGCCTGATCGGGTGGTGAGTTCTCTGGGGGGTCCCTTTATTCTCTGCTGCGGCCGGTAGGGTGGCCTGTGGGTCTTGCCTTGCAGTCCAAGGGCGGCAATTGGGTGGTTCAGCATGGCGTCCGAACCGCATGCTTCTCCCCCAGACATGCCAGAGTTAACCCTTAGTGCCCCTGTTCCTACGGACTCTGTGGATGCTATGAAGGCAATCCTTGAGGCGTTTGTTACCAGGATTGACGCGGCGCGTGGCCAGAGGGGGGGGTAAAAAGCGCCCCCTCCCCCGCCTACTTTTGGGGATGCCTCTGACACGGAATTGTGCCCATCTACTGCTCCCGGCCCTGGTTCTGAGGTGTCAGAGGATACAGGCCTAGTCCACACGGACAGTGAGGATGACTCTGCATCAGGGTCAGCGCATGATAGGGCGCTAGTGGGAGCTCTTATCACTGTGGTGCGGGATACTCCAAAAAATTGAGGTTTCGGCAGAGACATCAGATGTCTGTTCCTTTTTGTGTTCCGTAAGCCGACCTGCACTGCAAAAGTGTTCCTTATCTGGAAAAAAATTTGTACAAGGAATGGGATCGGCCGCAAAAGTTTTTTTTCAGGTTCCAAAATGCTTTGCGGTCCGTTACCTTTTGAGGAGGACTTCCTGAAAAAGTGGACCTTTCCTCCATCAGTGGCCCCCCCCCCTGTGTCCAGACTGAACAAGGCGACCACGTTGCCTGTGGAAGGGGCTCCCACTTTCAAGGACCCCGCAGTTAGGCCCGCTCCATGTTCACAGTGGTGGGGTCGGCGGTGAGACCGGTCTTGGCCGGGGCTTTAGTGTCAGACACTTACTGAATAGGCAGAGTTGTTGTTTCAGGAGTTGGAGGTGCATCATGCCCCTCCGGACTGTAGCACTGTCCGATCAGTTGGTGCAGGGCCTGCATACGCTTCCTTTGCTCGCCAGGGCCTTGGCCTACGCGGTGGTGTTGCGCCGCCTTGTCTGACTGAAGTGTTGGTCTGCGGACCAGTCTTCTAAGGCCTTGGTGGATTTGCCCTTTTAAGGGTGAACAGCTTTTTGGAGGTTCTCTGGATGGCGTCATAAAGGATGCCACGGGTGGTAAGAGCACTCTGCTCCCACAATCTGGTAAAGGGAAGGAGCCTCGCCGTAGGCAGGGGCCCTCCTTTGCCGCCCCCAGGCGTTTTTTCCGCCCGGTGCGGCAGGTAAACGTTCCCAGGGCGCTAAGGCGCCCGCTGAAGGGCAGAAGCGCCCCTGGTTCCTCAAGCCCAACAAGCCTGCGGAAAAACCTGCTTCCGCATGAAGGTCTGCCCCCGCCCATCTCTCGCGTGGGGGGCTGGCTTCGTGGCTCAGTGGAGGTCTCTTCTTTCCGGTGGGTTTGCGAAGTAGTTTCCTGGGGGTACAAGATGGAGATTCTCTCTTGTCCGCCAATCAGATTTTTTTTTTCCTTCCAACCCAGCTTCCTCCGGGTCGTCGGGAGGCCCTGTTTGGGGCTGTTCAGGATCTGCTGGTCAGGGGGGTGATCGTACCGGTTCCTTTACTGGAACGGTTTTGGGGGTTTTACTCCAATCTGTTTGTAGTCCCCTAAAAGGAAGGGGTCAGTCCAATCCTGGATCTTAAGGCCCTCAACTGTTTTGTCAAAGTGCAAAAGTTCAGGATGGAGTCGGTTCGCTCTGTAGTGGCGGCACTCCATCAAGGGGATTTCCTGGCGTCCTTGGATATCAAGGACGCGTACTTGCATATCCCCATATGCGCGAAGCACCAGAGATTTCTGCGCTTTGCGGTTGGGGAGGACCACTTTCAATTTGTGGCCCTCCCTTTCGGCCTGGCTTCGGCGCCAAGGGTTTTCACCAAGGTGCTCGCTCCGATTCTGGCCCTGCTGAGGCAGTGCGGGATCGCTATTGTAGGATACCTGGACGACCACCTTCTGAGAGCTTCTTCAAGCTCAGAGTTAGAGGTGGATGTGTCTCACCTGCCAGACCCTCTGGGAATTCGGTTGGCTGCTAAATGCTCAGAAGTTGGTGTTGGTACCGTCTCAGCACCTGGAATACCTGGGGCTGGTCCTGGATTCCTCGGAGGCGAGAGTTTTTCTTCCCACGGAGAAACTACAGACACTGCAATCTGCGGTGAGGTGGTTGGCAACCCAGAAGTGGTCGTTTCTTCGCTTTTGCATGCAAGTTCTGGGTCTGATCGTGTCCTCCTAGGCGGTTCCGTATGCTCAATTTCACACAAGTGTTACAGAGAGAAATTCTGTCGCGTTGGGACAAGCTCTTGTCTCTGGATTTCCAAGTCTGGGTGAGTCGCCTGGTCAGGTCCTCCCTAGTGTGGTGGCTGACCTCTCCGGTACTTCGGGCCGGGAAGTCGTTCCTGCCGTACCACTGGACGGTGGTCAACGGATACCAGTGTCTCTGGCTGGGGGGGGAGTCTGGGGTGTTCAGTGAGCCCAGGGGTGCTGGACTCTGGAAGAGTCCTACCTGCCAAACAATGTCCTGGAACTCCGGGCGATCAGGCTGTGCCTCTCCAAGTGGTCTCTGAGACTGCAGGGTCGCCTCGTCAGGATTCAGTCGGACAACGCCATGGCTGTGGCGTATGTCAATCATCAAGGGGGCACACGGAGCTCGGCTGCAGCGGCGGAAGTCGCTCACATCCTCCGGTGGGCCAAAAAGACCGTTCCGGCTCGTTTGGTCATTTACGTTCCGGGCGTACAGAACTGGCAGGCAGACTACCTAAGTCGCCAAACGCTAGACCAAGGAGAATGGTCGCTACACCCATATGTGTTTCAAAGTCTGTGTCTGAAATGGGGCATTCCAGGCGTGGATCTTCTGGCGTCCCAACTCAATCGGAAGGTGTCACGGTTCGTGGCCAGGTCAAGAGACCCGTGGGCAGGTGCGTTGGTGGCTCCATGGGGTCATTATCGCCTAATCTACGCCTTCCCTCCTCTGAGGCTTCTTCCTCGTCTGTGCAGAGTGGAAGCCGAGGGGATACAAACAATCCTAGTTGTTCCGGATTGGCCTCGCCGTCCCTGGTACGTGGATCTGGTGCGTCTGGTGGCAGATGTTCTGTGGCGCCTGCCACTGCGAGAGGATCTTCTGTCACAGGGTCCTATCTTGCATCCTGCTTTACAGTCGTTGGCTTTAACGGCGTAGCTATTGAGAGCAAGGTGCTGAGGGACCGGGGCGGGGTCTGTCGGATTCGGTAATCTAGACCATGCTGCGAGTGCGGAAGTCTACTTCCCGGAAGATTTACCATCGTACATGGAAGGCTTACATCTCTGTGTGAGGAGATGAATTGGCACCCCCGTACATAACGTGATGTCCCAGATTCTGCTGTTCTTACAGCGTGGAGTGGATCAGGCTCTCGCCTTAACTACGATTAAGGGTCAGATTTCGGCCTTGGCTGTTTTCTTTCAGCAATCCTTGGCGGCGCACCCGCTGGTGCTTACATTTGTGCTTTGGGTTTGGCATGTGGCCCCTCCTGTGCGTCCTCCACTGCCTCAAAAACCTCAGTTTTGAGGGCATTAGGGAAACCTTTTATTGACTCTGCCACCAGAAAAAACACCTTCTGGGAAAATCGCATCGGTCAGATGGGTGTCTGAATTGGTGGCCTTGTCTTGCAAGGCTCCCTATTTTGGTCATCCACAGGGATAAGGTGGTGCTGCGTCCGCAGCCGTAATTCCTTCCTAAGGTTGTTTCGGCCTTTCACATTGAGGACATTGTTCTTCCACCCTTGTGTCCTCGGCCGGCGAATCCAAAAGAGGTTGCGTTGCATTCCTTGGACATTGTTCGAGCCCTACGGGTGTACCTGTCTGCTACGGCTCCGTTTCAGAGGTCGGATTCACTGTTTGTGTCGGTGACCTGGTCCTAAGCGGTCTCGTCGGCCACCATTTCTAGGTGGATTAGGCAGGTCGTGCTTCAGGCCTATGCCCTAAAGGGGCGGGCGCCCCCCTTCCCGGTTACGGCGCATTCGATATGGGCAATTGGTACCTCTTGGGCTTTCCGCCATCTAGCGTTTGTTTTACAGGTGTGTAAGGCAGCGACCTGGTTGTCGGTCCACACCTTCTCAGTTTTACAAGGTTGATGTGAGTGCATCTTCGGATGCCTCCTTCGGCCGCGAGGTTTTGCAGGCCGCTGTTTAAGGTTGAAGTTCCTCCGTTGAGGAGCTCTGGTTTGTTTGGGGTGAAGTTGGTTTGCTGTGTTTTCCCACCCCTCGATTTTTTTTTTACACTGCTTGGGGACGTCCCTAAGATCAATTGCCGCGGTGTCCGTCCATGAACGGAAGAGAAAATAGGATTTTTCGGAGAGTTCATGGACGGACACAGCACCCACCCCTCCTTTTGTTTGTACTGCTTGTTTACGAACTGGGGCTGCAGAACAGAGAGTGGGGATGTACCCGGGGGAACCGCCCCCTGGGAGGTACTGTACTGTTTGGAGTGTTAACACTTAACATGCTTTTTTTTCTGCCTAATCAATCTCCTAAAAGGGAGGATAATACCCTAAGGTCAATTGCTGCTGTGTTCGTCCATGAACTCAGAGAAATGGATTTTACGGCGAGTACAAAAATCCTATTTTTATAAAGGATGTTCTTAAGGGTTTAACTTGTATGTTTTTTGTTTTTTTTAGATGAGAAATAACAACCGAGAGAGGTTTTTCCAGAACAAAATGAAGTTCAGAGACAAAAAAGACATCTTGACATTTGAAAAAATGAAGGCACAAAGGCTCAGAGAAAATGTTGAACGACTGCAACGATTGCAGAGATACCACAGAGCTGTGGAACTGCGAAGGTAATTCCATATATTTCTTTGTATTGAAAGGCTTTTAAAGTCTCCACCCCCCCCAAATGTTTTTAACTTGAAGATTTACAGTGGTTGTAAACCCACTTTTCTGACTTTTACCTACAGGTAAGCCTATAACAAGGCTTACCTGTAGGTAAGGAGAATATCTCCTAAACCTGCACGGTTTAGGAGATCTTCTCCTCGCAATGCGCCGCTGGACCTTGCCGAATTTAAATCTCCCGCGTGCACGCGGGAGTGACGTCATCGCCGCTCCAGCCAATCACCGCGCTGGAGCGGCGATACCCGGAAGACACGCCGAGTCAAGATGATATCTCGCTCGGCGTGGACCAGGTAAGTTCTACACACCTCGTTCCGAGGTAAGTATTTCATAATGAGCTAATATGCGGTGCATATTAGCTCATTATGACTTTTGCCTTGCAGGAGAAAAAAAAATAATAATTTTTGATGCAGGTTTACAACCGCTTTAATTATTCTATAGGGGATAGTCATTCTTATGGAGCACCCTAAAGGCACAACTTTTTTTTTTTTTTTTTGGATATAAAAAGGGAATATTAACCATTGTTTGCTTTTTCTTTTCCCATTGGGGAAATTCCCTTTACTTCCAACCCATAGCCAAAACTCGTTGTCACAAGGGTTACTAGAACGAGTGTCCCCATTGAAAGATTTTTCTCTATTCTGGTGACAACCAAAAATGTGGGATTTTGTTTCATTCACCCCCGTGATAACGGTAAACAGAACAAATAGAGAGGGTTCATCTCCATTATGGGGGCACAGACAGCAATAAAAACCTAATGGCCTGCAATCAACCTCCAATTTCTAATAAGGTAGTTTTGCAAGTGCAATGTACAAATATGTAGAGTAAACCATCACACACCCTATGGATAACGGGTGTATAGGTGCTGCAACCTTTCTACATAAAAGCTCTGCCCGGTGCCAAGGCCTAGAGGCTGCTGACACCTCTAACGTACCAATAAGGAAAGGGATGGTCGGCACTTAAAATTACATCCAAAATGTTATTTCTTTATTAAATACATGTACAAAGCTCTAACAGCTTTGTACATGTATTTAAGAAATACCATTTTTGATGTCATCTTGAGTACCAAGCATCCCTTTCCACATAACATAACACAGCCTATGTTTTTTTCTGCATATTTGTACGTTGCTCTTGCAAAATTAAATCCAGAGGTCAATTGACTGAGTGCTGGCTCTCATTTGTTTGACTGTCACCATTGATGAACTCCTGACAAAGGAAATGAAAAGGTGCAATGCTTGATAAATTTGTTATAAGGCAATAAAAACTCAGGCGAAAAAAAAAAGTTGCGCTTTAAATTCCTTTTTGAAGATTAGGGCATACCTTAACCTACAGCCACATAGATGTACGTTTGCAGAGATTTAAGGCACTGTTGGTCTTGAGATGTGTGCTTCTCCCTGTTCTACTTGTGGAAGACATGGGGTAGCAAAGCCATGCTTCTATAAATATGACCAACGCTGCACAGGCACGCAGAACATGTTACAACCACTAACTGAGCTGACTCCTGTCCCTCAGGGCATAGCAAGTACAGAGGTACGTGTATTTTTGTTGGGGTCTGTCACTTTAGTGTTTCTAGCATGGACCAACACCTCTCTCAGCTGAGTAGCCACTTCCTTGTGGGTTACAGGCCCATTATTCCTGTCCTTGTAGCATTTGCTTTGCAGTGGCTCCTCTATGCTTTGAATCCCTGCCCCTATTTGGTTTATCAACTGTTTCAGGTGCACAGTCCATTGTGTCACATAGTTGGTATGTCTGTCCAGTTCAACCTGAGTGTGTACGTCAAGGGGGAATTGATGAATTGTAATTACTGACATGTTATGCTTGTTAAAGTAAAACTAAAGGCAAAGGTATTATTTTGAGTAGTGGAGGAAGGTTAGAACCCCTTACAGTTTGTATTGCTTTTTCTTCCCCCTAAAGTCCCTGTTTTTTTGGCGGCTGTCAGAATCCAAAACCAAGTACTAGGTTTCCTCACTTTCAGGAAGAATGAATGCTGATTGGGCTCATCCAAAGAAAATATTTTCGGCACTGAATACATCACCAGTATCCCATAGCATAAGGGTTCTACAAGAAATTATGTTTACTAGCAGTAGCTATTTCCTATTTAATAAGACCCTGCCGGTCCAAGTGGATGGTGTCCTGATCTTTAACCAATGACTGAAAGCAAATGCTACTGGCTAGTAATTCCTCGTCCAGCTGATAGCTTTCCTGTTTGAATATATGTACTGTATGAAGGCTGTATTTTGTGTCCATTCAAGGATCCTATTTTAACTGAAGCCCTGATAAGGGGTGGATTTCTTCTGGGCCCCCAAAACGCATTGCTTTTGATTTTGGACATTTGGTTTGGTTCTCCTTTCATTGTTTTAGGTTCTATTAACAAGGTGGTGTTGAGGTCTCAATTCTTGCTAAGGTGGTTTCTTCGCTGAAATCGGGACATATGCTGCTGTCCTTTTGTCCTACTAAGAGATGGCTCTTCATGCTTTAGATGTTTCGGGCAGTTCGCGTTCATCTGATATCTACAACTTTGTTTTGACTGTCTGATTCCCTGTTTGTTCTGCCTGAAGGACATTGAAAATTTTCGTGCTGGACCGATAAAATATCAGATGAAGTGTCTTGATTGGCTCTGTAATAATGATTCGATTAACATACGGTTCTTCCTCGGACAACATTTTCCTGTATGATATTTGGATTGTGTGTACGGGCCATAAAGGTTTTTACCTTTTTTTTTTTTTTTTTTTTTTTTTTTTGACCCCTTTCACACTGGGGCACTTTTCAAGCATCATTTTAGCGCTACAAGTGGCGCCTTTAAAAGAACTTCTCGAGCCACACTGGGGTGGCGCACTTGCAGGAAGGCATAAGTTCTGCAAGCAGCAACTTTTGGGCTGTGCGGGGGCGGTGTACAGCTCTGTCGAAGCGCCTGCAGAGCAATTTGACAGCGCCGCAACACGGGCGTTATTAACCCTTTCCTCGGCCGCTAACACTGGCAACGCCCCATTGTGAAAGGGGTCTTACACCAGAGTGATTTTTCTATTCTCCCTAGCTGTCAACTTTAAAAACCAAAGGCTTAATTTTTTTTTTGGTTTTGTTTTCATTCCCTTGCCTACCAATGTTTATCTCTGTATTCCTATGTATTCACCACACCAATATTTCTGCATTTTGGTGTAGATCAGCACTGCCATTCGGGCTTGCCCTTCTGTGAGCCCAGAGCGTTCATGTTGGATTACCTGGATGACCTTCATCCATCCAAACAAAGCTCATCCTGGCATGGTGGCTCTCCAATCCTGCCCTGGATTCGGAAAAGCTATTCCTTCACAGGACTTGGAACGGATGCCTTACAGGTTGGAGTGAAGTTTACAACTCCCTGACTGTCCAGGGGGCATGGTCCCTACAGGGGCCAAATCTCAACATTCATTCTGGAACCAAGTCGTCAATGTATTTGCAACTTTAGACCTCTGTTCTACAAGGTCACCCAGGCAGAACACAACAGTGGCCTACATATATCAAGTTTAGCAAGCAGATGGGCAAAAACTTAAGCTTATTTGGCTCTACGCATTCCTGGAGTGGAGACTTGGCAGGCTGACTTCTTAAGCCATCAGTGCTTACCTTGGGAAAGTGGTCTCTGCACCCTTTTTTTTTATTTTTTTTCCCAAGATATCTGTGTCTAAGGTGGGGATAACCAAATGTAGAACCTGGATGCTGTATCTCCACAACAAACTGAGCAAGTTGGTGGCTAAGATTAGGCATCCTTGACTATTTGCAATAAATGCTTTGGTGATTCCTTGGACTAAATTCTAGCTGGTACATACCTTTCCTCTAATGCTGTGCAGGATAGAGGAAGAAATGGTCCTGGTGATTCCTTTCTCACCAAAATGTGCCCATAAAACATAGTACACAGTACTCGGTCTGGTGGACAAGCCTTGACCTCTTCCAAACAGAGCAGACTTGCTGGCCCAAGTTTTCCCATGTTCTATCCTACTTGGTCACTGGCTGTAATGGCTAGGCTTTTAAAACTCAAGTCCAAACGGAAATAAAAATCGGACTCTGTTATTCCCACCTCAGAGCAAGCAACTCCAACAAGTGGGAAGATGATGGTAAATAGGTTTTTTTTTTTTTTTTTTTTTTTTTTCTCCAACATCTGAAAAGTGTAGACTGCATTTGTATTCAGCCCCCTTTTGCTCTGATACCTTAACTAAAATCTAGTGAAACCAATTGCCTTCAGAAGTCGCCTAATTAGTAAATGGAGTCCACCTGTGTTTAATTTAATCGCAGTATTATAACGGCTGTTCTGTGAAGCCCTCAGAGAACCTTGGTGAACAAACTGTATCATGAAGGCCAAGACACTCGCCAGACAGGGCGGAGATTTAGTTGTGGAGACGTTTGAAGCAGGGTTGGATTACATGGGGGGAAACAAAATTCCAAGCTTTGGACATCTCATGTAGCACTGTTCAACTTGCCATCCAAAAATGGAACGTGTATGGCACAACAGAAAACTTAACAAGACATGGCCGTCCACCTAAACTGACAGGCCGGCAAGAAATTATAGAAGTAGTTAAAAGGCAGGCCATGGTAACTCTGGAGGAGCTGCAGAGATCCACAGCTCAGGTGGGAGAATCTGTCCGCAGGAAAATTCAGTTGTGCACTCCACAAATCTCACCTTTTTTGGGAGAGTGGCAAGAAGAAAGCCATTGTTGAATGACAGCCAATAGAAGTTCAGTTTTTGCAGTTTGTGAGAAGCCATGTGGGGGACACGGCAAACATGTAGAAGAATTGCTCTGGTCCAATGAGATCAAAATTTTACTTTGGGCCTAAAAGCAAAACATGGTGGAAAACTAAGGCTGCATTCACACCTGAGCGTAGCGTTTTTCTGTGTTTTTTTTCCGCAATTTTTTTACAGGTCAAGGGTCACCAATGTAAAATGCCCAAACGCCCAAATTCGAGCGACAAAAAAGGGTCCAGAACTTGTTTGGGCTTCAGGCGTTCGGCGTCAGGCGTTTTGTAGTGGAGATGTGAACCATCTCCATAGAGAATAATGTATTTTTTCCCCTCTAGCGTTTTGGGGCGTCGCGCTTCAGGCGACAAAACGCTCAGGTGTGAATGCAGCCTAACACTGCACATCACCCTGAACACACCGTCCCCACAGGGATATACACAAGGAATACAGAGCAATCTGGGAAGAAAACCTGTTGGTCTGCAAAAGACTTGCGACTGGGGTGGAGGTTCTCCTTCTGGCAGGGCAACAATCCTACTTAACATGCATCCAGAGCTACAATGGAATGGTTTAAGCCAAAGCATATTCATGTGTTAGAATGGACCAGTCAAAGTCCAGACCTAAATTCAATTGAGAATCTGTGGCAAGACTTGAAAATGTATGTAAATGCATGCCACACGTTTCAGATTTTTGTAAAAAAAAAAAAAAAAAAAAAAAAACCATTTATCATTATACGTCACAATTATGTCACTTTGTTGGTCTGGCACATAAAATCCCAATAAGCCCTGGTTCACATTGGTCACATTTTTTTTTTCCAACAAATGGGGCTCCAAGTCTTTTTTAGTTTACCTGTCAGGACTTGCCTTTTCTGACATTTCTAAGCTAGTGAGTTTTTGTTTTACACTACAACTTTGTTATCTTTTCAAGAATGATAAAAAGGTACCCTTTTCTACTAGTTATTAGTACTCATCCTATAAAAAAATATTTAACTTGGTCTTTCCAGGGGTCTGATAACCCCAAAGCCCCCTTCAGATTCATTGACAATCCAGGAAACCAACTTGCATGTAAAATTTAGGCAACCCAAAAAAAAAACCTTCCTGACTGTACATACCAATCTATAGAATTGATGCAGGTTCTACACGGATCACAAACCTTAAAAACCCTTCCATACTCCTACTGTTGCTATGTACAAATTCAGGTTCTTCCAGGGGTCTAACTAAACATGCAGAACTGACATGCACGTAAATCTCAGGTTATGCAGAGGGCAGCAAAACCTCTCCAGGGTTACCCTTTAAAATTTTATAAAAACATGCACCCAGATATCCTCATCCTTAACTATGCTTTGAATGCACTTAGTTCAGAAGACCTAACCTGCCTCCGTTGAAATCTGCCTGGTACAGCAATACCCAGCAGCATCATTCTCTACCCCATTACTAAGAAGACCTGGACAACACAATGCAGAACTTGCAATAAAATGTGTTAAATCCATTGCCTCATCAACATGGAGTCAAGTTAGACAGCTACTGGGGTATGCTGATCTCGCTGGGGCCTCCAAATTGATGTGGAAAAGTAAAACGACCAGGCAATACATTTCCAACAAAGCGGGAGGTTTAATGAAAACCATAAAGGCTGTAGCTGGGAATGAGTATCCTTCACTCAGAGACAGGCCTTCTTATAACAATTTTTGACCATAGAATTACACGTGGTGGAATGATTGGTTGTCAAAACATACATCAATGTAATTGCAATAAAGTATTTTGCATACCAGACAGGTGTCTGGAACTGTCTGAACCTTAGCCTAGTAAATTTTCACCCAGTAAATTTGTGACTGTCAAATACCGGCATGATGCAGAGAGGTCATTTAGAAATAATTTTCTATATTTATGGAATATAGTATACATTAATAAAGACTAATAAATACTGCTTTACTATTGAATGATGATCCCACTACTATATAATATGAATATCATACATAATAAATAACATGATTTACATGGGTTGATATGGAATTATACAACAAGCTCCAACCTTTTTTCCCCAGCGTGGTCTCTACTTTCCACCCAAAGTGAGTATATTTTTTCTTTTTCCATTTGTTCTTCCCCAAAAAACACAAGTTTAGTGCTTTAGATCGGGGGTGTCAAACTCCATTTGCTTGTGGGCCACATCAGCATTATGGTTGCCCTCAAAGGGCCGGTTGCATCAGCACCCCACTCCCTTTACATCAGAAGTTAAGCATCCCCCCTCACTATCCCATACAGCACCCCCTTACCTTTTTCTGCTGCCAGGAGGGCTGGACAGAGAAGTGCAAGATTTGGTGGATGAGGCCTGTCCTCTGTACAGCTGAGACTAGGTAGGGGTGAAGACAAGGGGGGTGTACGGGCCCCATAAAAATGACATGGAGGGCCGGATTCGGCCCGTGGGCCTTGTGTTTGACACCTGTGCTTTAGATTGTTTGAATGTTAGGCTTGTCGGTTTACTAGGTAGCCACAGACTCTTCCAAAGTTCTTTTCCTTTTTATCTGAATCATTGTTGGACCAGAAAACAAATTTTAGGCCTACGCCTCTAAGGTGCTTTTTCCACCAGAACCCACGCTACCAGGGCTGTTGGTGTCTCATGGCCTTTACAGCCTCAAGCCTTTTATGTCCCAGATTTGTACTAATACTACATGGTCCTCGGTTTACATGTTTTCCAAGTATTGCTAGGTAGATGTTCAGGTTTTAGCTGATGCAAGCTTCAGTCACAAGGTGCTTTAAGCTGTTGTTTGAGTATTTTGTTTGGCCCTGTTGGCATTTCTGTGTTGCTTTTGTACACACCTTGGATTTATTGCTTAAGTATGTCCCATGATCTAGCAATACAAGTCCTGTGTTCATCAAAAACTGGAGTTTTGACTAATTATTTTTCTTCATCTCATGCTTCATGAGATGTCCCCCCCCCCCCCCAAACAGAGGCAGTACTGTGTGGGCCATCTGCCGTTTGACATGCTGCAGGCTTATGCATTGGCAATGACTATCGGTGTCCCCTGCACTTCAGACTCCCTCCCAGATCACAATTGTACAATGTGTTCAAAATGAATGGTGCTGCATCTCTCCAATGCATCAATAACTGCTCTACTGCGGAAAGTCTCATCCAGTCTAGCTAGGCCTTCCTTCCTTCCGAGACTCCATGGGCATGGGGGGGGGGGGGGCTAACTTTGTTCACACAACTGAATGTGTTTTTAGATTTCCCATCACCGCAGTAAAGGTTATGGGACCGAACACTGACCTCATCCACTGGGTGGTGTGATGCGTCATTCAGCCTATAGGAAGCACCATCTCTTTTCTCCTAAAATTATACCTTTGATTGTCAAGTCTGTTTCACTGCCTGCCTAGTGGCCTGGTCACCTCCAGCCATCTAGAACCCTTATCAGCTCCAGCTGCTCGGGTTTGTGAGTAGCTGAAGTGTTCTAATATTGGGCTTTGTTTGCACTACTGTTATGTGGAACCAATATATGTAAAGATAAATATCTGCGCTAACCCAAAACGTGTGTAAAGACAAGGTGCTGCTGCTTGAAATAGCCTGAACACTCAGCTAAAAACAGGTAGAATAATAGAAACAAGCGCACATCCACGAATGAGCAAATAACCTGTTCAAGAAATTAAAAGGTTGAACTAATTTTTTGATAAAAGCCCTAAGGACTAAGGTGCATATAATCACACGCAAAAAAAAAAAATTGTGAAAAATAAATGAATGGTAATCCAAAAGCATACAATTGGTACACATAAGATCATATACATATCTAGTCCGTATGAATTCCAAAGGGGGTAAAAAAATATGTTTTCTTCCAATGCTCTGTTGTCAGTGAAAGTCTGCACCACTAGCCAGATCCATAGGATCTCATGTTATAGAGATCAATCAAACACTCTGGAATCCCGCAGGAATGTTCTAAGATTCCTCAAGGGAAAGAGCCTCTTCTGGTGTGGCGGAATGTCCATTGGAAAACTGGGGGGAGGGGGGTTTGAAAGATCAGGATCATCCTTTCCCAGAAGATGATCCTAGGTGATCTCGTTGGCAGAGGCTGAAAGAAAGGGACTGCATCGTGTAGTATATCCAGAAAAATTGATTTGGGGGGGAAAAAAAAAAATATATAAAAAAAAATAGACCTGACAATGTTATCTCTGGAAGGAATATGCCCCATCAATGGTGTCAGTGAGAGGAATCGTTTGTTGTCATTGATGTTACTGGAAGGAATGGAGCCCTGTATTGGTATGAGAAGGTGTCCCAAGGGCTGCATAAAGACTAGCAACGGGCCATAGTTTGGAGACCACTGATGTAGACAGTGCTGCCCTTTAAGAATGGGAAATCTTCTAACTGTGCAAACAAATGGGGGACAAAAGGATGCAAACGGCATTTGTACCCCTTGTTTTATTTTGTATTTCTGAAGAGACTGTTTGAGGCCCTGCAGTCTGATGCCGTTAGTTCAGATTTATAGGGATTTTTGTCAGATATTATTGTAATGTGTTATACCCTGCATCGAGAGCAGGGGTCCTCAAACTTTTTAAACAGGGGGCAAGTTCACAGTCCCTCACTGTTGGGGGGGCCGGACTATAGTTTAAAAAAAATATTAACCTATGCACACATCTTATTTGAAGTACAAAATACAATATTTAAAATAAAGAACCATTTTAATCAACATAAACTTATTAGTATTTCAGACTCCCCTAATCACAGAACCCCCCCCCCCCCCCCATCACAGATTCCTCTCTATTACAGATTCCCCCCCGTATTAGGTCCCCCCATCACAAAGCCCCCCCAACACAAACTTCTCTCCATTACAAAGCCCCCAATAACAGACCCCCAACACAGAGGGAAGAGGATAGGACAGAGGGAGCAGTCAGGTGGAGGGTAGGACAGAGTGGGAGCAGCCAGATGAAGGGGAGGACAGGGTGGAGGGTAGAATAGAGTTAGAGTGGCCAGGTGGAGGGTAGAATAGAGTTGGAGCGGCCAGGTGGAGGGAAGGACAGGGTGGGAGCGGCCAGATGGATGGGAGGTAAGTTCTTACCTTGGAGGGTAATAAAAGAATCACTGGCTCCCTCCACTCGACAGCCTCATGGCATTTCTTCTCCTCTCTTCCTATTCCCCCTCACGCTCGGCATGTTGGGGGCTGAACTCCTCTCAGGGAATCATCATGGGGCCTGCTGGTATCCAGGACTGCAATTCCCATAATGCTCTAGTTTCCCAGCTATTGGCTCTGAATGTAGCCAATAGGAGCAGGCATTGCCAGGTGAATGCTCTGCTCAAGGAGAGGGAGGGGTGAAATTCCCCCGCAGCTGCGGCTCTGCCTGTGTCCCTTCTCAGAGCCTGTCGGTTTCGTCGCCACTGCCCTGTCGCTTGTTTCAGTCCACGGGATGGGTAAATCACACTGGCGGGCCGGATATGGCCCGCGGGCCGTAGTTTGAGGACCCCTGATCTAGAGGATCTGGCTGTGCGCTAGGCCTGTTAGGACCCCTACACCAGTAAAAGACCTTTCCTCTATATCTGCTCTATATCTAGACCGGGAAGTCCCTGGCATACCTTATTGCAGCCCTCAAAAATTCCACTCGCATTTTGCGAGTGGAATTTAGTGCAGGGCGAGTGAGGAGCAGGGGTGGACCAGTCTGACAGCTTCCTGGCTGATCGCTTCTGGCAGAAGCAGTGCAGGTTTTTTTTCCCCTAACCAGATAGTTGGGTTCATTCACCCTTTTTTAGGCAAGTTTACAGTTTCCTAGCCTCAGTTCATGCTCAGTGTTTCTATAGGTAGCGTTGATTCCCCCCATGGCTGTGATTTACTGTGCCCTGGTTTTGAGCATTAAATAGATCCTCTCTGGCTATCTGTTGGTCGCTGACTGCTACCCCTGTCTTGCACCGTTTTGATGAAATGTCCAATGTTGAACATATAACCAAGCCCCCCCCCCCCTTTTTTCTTTTAAGACGCAGGGACATGGCAGAGAGGGAGCGGCGGGAAAGAGAGCGTGTAAGAATAATGCGAGAGCGTGAAGAACTTGACCACCTACAGAGGGAGCGTGAAAGACTTGAAATAGAAAGACAGAAGTTGGAACGTGAGCGAATGGAGCGAGAGCGTCTGGAAAGAGAGCGTATTCGAATTGAGCAGGTAAGTGCATTTAATACACTTTTTTTTTTTTTTTTTTTTTTTTGTCAGGGGCCAGAACATTTGGAATAGTTAGTTTGGCCAAAAAAAAAAGTTTGTCACGATGCAAGTAATTCTGTACCTTCTCTAATACTATTCCCAGCCTCTGGAACTGCAAACTAGGTTTATTAAAGTTGAACCTTTTTAGTTCCTGTACGAAAGAAGGCAGTATATATGCTACTATAATGGCTAACTATGATTTAAAGTAAGCCTTCTATGGGACACCTTGGGTTGCCATTGCCTGTCATCTTCTGAAGATTCTGGTTGTCTGGCTTGTACACTTTGTTCTCTATAGTTTTTGATAAAAAAAGAAAAAAAACATGACTTGAATATGCATGATCATGCATATTCAAGTCATATGATTTATTTTTATTTTTTGCATGTTGGCTTCAGGTAGCGGTCACAGCATTTTAAAGTAAAAGGTCAATGGATCAGCCAGGAATGAGCCTTTAAAGAATAAGTAGAAATGACAGCCTCTGACACTCCTGCAAGAACTACGTAGACTCATCTTGTGTTCGTTGGCTTACATTTATACTCGCTGAACTCGTGACAATTTTACAATGGATTTAAAAAGTTAACCAATATTTACTTTTTTTTTTTGCTATAATATCCCAAAATTAATTAAAACAAATTTCTTCATCAGGCGAGGTCAATATCTAGATTCTTCTACATATTTTTTGTATAAATTGCAATTAGTGTATAGTTTACGCAAAAGTTATAGCGTCTAAAAATAGGGATGTATTTATGGCTTTTTCGGGATTACGCCAGCCAGATCAGACTCTTTGACACATTTTGGAACCATCAAGTGTTTAGACATACCATGGAACACAGTGAAGACTGGCAAGTGGTAAAATTTTGGTGCACACAGTCACATTGCCAAGAACTGGACTTCCTCCAAAATTCATGAAAGGACTAGGAAAACTGGTCTCTGAGGCTGCCAAGAAGCCTTTAAGAACATTAGTGGAGCTGCAGGATAATCTTGGTAAGTATTGGCTGTGCGGTACATGCGACAACAATCTCCCATGTTCTTCATATGTCTGGGCTGTGGGATAGAGTGGCAAGATGGGAAGCATTTTCTTACAAAGAAATACCTCCAAGCCCAGCTAACATTTGCAAAAGCACATCTGAAGTCTCCCAAAATCATTCAAGAAGAAAATGTGTTATCTAATGAAGCCAAGGTAGAACTTTTTAGCCATAAATATGAAATCTGTTTGGCGCAAAAACACTGCCCATCACCAAAAGAACATATTCACAGTAAATCATGGAGGTGGCAGCATCGTGTTTTGGAGTGTTTTTTCTTCAGCTGGAGCCTTTGTCAAGGTAGAGGCAATTCTGAACAGTTCCAAATACCAGTCAATATTGGCACAAAACCTTCAGGCTTCTGCTAGAAAGCTAAGCATCATGAGGAACCCAGTCTTTCAGCATGACAATGACCCATAGCGTGCATCCAAATTAACAAAGGAATGGCTCCACCAGTAGAATATTAACATTTTGGAATGGCCCAGCCATAGCCCAGACCTGATTGAAAATCTGTGGGGTGATCTGAAGAGAGCTGTGCACAGTAGATTCCCTCGCAATCTGAGAGATTTGGAATGTTTTTGCATGTTTCACTTTTTTATT